>NW_026645624.1:0-132000 GCF_949987535.1 Balaenoptera acutorostrata
TTCTTTTTTCCATTTGTGAACCTGTGTTTCATTTCTGTACTGCATCCTTTGTATCCCTTTTTAGACTCCACATATAAGTGATGTCCTGGGATATGTGTCTTTCGGTCTCTAAATTACCAGAATTACTGAGGTCATCTACTGCTCAATCCATGTTGCTGCAAATAGCATCAGTTCATTTTGTTTTCTGGATGAGTGATAGTCGCCAAAATGTAAGTAGCACAACATCTTTATCCATTCATCTTTCGCTGGACATTTCACTCGTTTGTATGTCTGGGCTATGGTAAAGAGTAGAACAACGTCCGTTGGGGTGCAATTGTTTTATTCCAATGATGGTATTCTCTGGTTATACGAAGTGGAGTGCAGTTTCCGAACCTCAAGGTAGCTCCAGTTTTTAGTTTAGTAAGGGACTTGCTAACTGATCTCCATACTGGCTAATATCAGTTTACACTCCAACCAACAGCATAGTAGGGTTCCCTTAAGTGGCTGGCCTCTTGAGCACTTATTCTTTTTAGGCTTTTTGAGGAGTGCAGGGAGGGAACACCTCGTCTACGTTTATTTGCATTCTCTAATCATGATAGATCCTGAACATCTTTTGATTTGATGTGCTGTTTTTTAAAAAGCGTGTGAGGATCCTTGAGCTCTTGAAACATTTCTGCCTGGGAGTCGGGCCTGATTTGAATTCATTTCACATTACCTAGCCCAGGACGTTGCTGGAGGGCAGGGGTCTTTTGCAGCCCCGCAGGCCTTGTGAATATTAAGTGCCCTTGAGCACAGTTGTTCAAGTGGTTGTTCCAGGAAAGCGCCACAATGTGGCAGCACTTCTTCGTGTCCTCTGTTAACTTGGGCTAACAGAGCCTTAGAGGCAGTCTTGGTGTTGGGTTGCAAATTGGAGTCGAACGTGCCTGAACACACACCACAGGGCTTGTGTGTGTTTACCTCTTCCCCCTTACCCTGCAGAGCCAGACCCCAGGCAAATCCCAAGCCTTGCAAATGTGCAATTCGGAGGGTGCTGGGTTGGTAGGTGGGGAGATTCTAAGGAAGGAGGCTGGAGGTACGAACCCCACTAGCAGGAGCTGTGGAGATCCAATGTCTTTTCACAGCTCTTCCCTCCCAGCGGGTCTACCATCATTTGGGTACACTAGGCTTTGCATACCTGTAAGAGGGTTGTCTTGCATCGGGAGGTTGTGGTACCATGCAGAGCAGAATGGGCAATAGAGGTCCAACGGGCCGGTGATCTGGTGGCATGTCCTCCTTCCTGTCTCCCTCAGCAACAGCATACTCCAGCCTTGGGACCCAGGCCTGCTGAGGCTCTAGGGTTGTGACATCAGCCCACGTCACAGAGGCCTGAGGGTAATAGAGTAGGCATTTCTTGCCTTTTTCTTGTTTTATAATTTAGTATGGATTTCCTATTTCAGCATAGTTTATATACAGTGTTGTGTTTGAGTTGTACAGCAAGGTGATGAAGTTCTGAATGTAGCTGTAGCTGTAGTATTTTGGATTCTTTTCCCTGTTAGGTTATTGAAGAATATTGAGTAGCGTTCCTTGTGCTATCAGGTGTGTCATCGTTGATGAATCCTTTTTGATACATTTGTGTGTTTCTGTTAATCCCAACCTCCGACTTCATCCTTCCCCGTTCCCCAATTTCCCCCTCTGGGAACTCTACACTTCTTTTTTCCGTTTGTGAACCTGTGTTTCATGTCTGTACTGCATCCTTTGTATCCCTTTTTAGACTCCACATATAAGTGATGTCTTGGGACATGTGTCTTTTTGTCTCTAAATTACCAGAATTAGTGAGGTCATCTACTGCTCCATCCATGTTGCTGCAAATAGCATGGGTTCATTTTGCTTTCTGGATGAGTGATAGTCGCCAGAATGTAAGTAACACAACATCTTTATCCATTCATCTCTCGCTGGACATTTCGGTCGTTTGTATGTCTGGGCTATGGTAAAGAGTAGCACAACGTCCGTTGGGGAGCAAGTGTTTTATTCCAATGATGGTATTCTCTGGTTATACGAACTGGAGTGTGGTTTCCGTATCTCGCGGTAGCTCCAGTTTTTAGTTTAGTAAGGGACTTGCTAACTGATCTCCATACTGGCTATTATCAATTTACACTCCCACCAACAGCATAGTAGGGTTCCCTTTATTGGCTGCCCTCTTGAGCACTTACTCTTTTTAGGCTTTTTGAGGACTGCAGCCAGGGAACACCTCGTCTACGTTTCTTTGCATTCTCTAATCATGACAGATCCTGAGCATTTTTTCCTTTGATGTGCTGTTTTTAAAAATACGTGTAAGTACCACTGAGCTCTTGAAACGTTTCTGCCTGAGAATCGGGCCAGATTTGAGTTCATTTCAGATTAAGTAACCAAGGACATTTCTCGAGGGCAGGGGTCGTTAGCAGCCCCGCAGGCCTTGTGAATGTTAAGTGCCCTTGAGCACAGTTTTTCAAGTTGTTGTTACGGGAAGAGGCCACAAGGCGGCAGCACTTCTTAATGTCCTCTGTGATAACTTGGGCAAACACAACCTTAGAGGGAGTCTTGGTGTTGGGTTGCAAATTGGAGTCGAACGTGGATGAACACACACCGCAGGGCTTGTGTATCTTTACCTCGTCCCCCTTACACTGCACCACCAGTCCCCAGGAAAATCCCAGGCCTTGAAAATGTGCTATTCTGAGGGTGCTGTGGTTTGTAGGTGGGGCGATTCTAAGGAAGGAGGCTGGAGGTGGATACCCCACTAGCAGGAGCTGTGGAGATCCGGTGCCCTTTCACAGCTCCTCCCTCCCAGCGGTTCTACCATCATTTGGGTACACTAGGCTTTGCCTACCTGTAAGAGGTCTGTCTTGGATCGGGAGGTTGTGGTACCATGCAGAGCAGAATGGGCAATAGAGGTCCAAGGGGCCGGTGATCTGGTGGCACGTCCTCCTTCCTGTCTCCCTCAGCAACAGCATACTCCAGCCTTGGGACCCAGGCCTGCTGAGGCTCTGGGGTTGTGACATCAGCCCACGTCACAGAGGCCTGAGGGTAATAGAGTAGGCATTTCTTCCCTTTTTCTTGTTTTATAACTTAGTATGGATTTCCTATGTCAGCATAGTTTACATACAGTGTTGTGTTTGAGTTTTACAGCAAGGTGATGAAGTTATGAATGTAGCTGTACCTGTAGTATTTTGGATTCTTTTCCCTGTTAGGTTATTGAAGAATATTGAGTAGTGTTCCTTGTGCTATCAGGTGTGTCATCGTTGATGAATTCTTTTTGATACATTAGTGTGTTTCTGTTAATCCCAACCTCCGACTTCATCCTTCCCCGTTCCCCAATTTCCCCCTCTGGGAACTCTATACTTGTTTTTTCCATTTGTGAACTTGTGTTTCATGTCTGTACTGCATCCTTTGTATCCCTTTTTAGACTCCACATATAAGTGATGTCCTGGGATATGTGTCTTTCGGTCTCTAAATTACCAGAATTACTGAGGTCATCTACTGCTCAATCCATGTTGCTGCAAATAGCATGAGTTCATTTTGTTTTCTGGATGAGTGATAGTCGCCAAAATGTAAGTAGCACAACGTCTTTATCCATTCATCTTTCGCTGGACATTTCACTCGTTTGTATGTCTGGGCTATGGTAAAGAGTAGAACAACGTCCGTTGGGGTGCAAGTGTTTTATTCCAATGACGGTATTCTCTGGTTATACGAAGTGGAGTGCAGTTTCCGAACCTCAAGGTAGCTCCAGTTTTTAGTTTAGTAAGGGACTTGCTAACTGATCTCCATACTGGCTAATATCAGTTTACACTCCAACCAACAGCATAGTAGGTTTCCCTTAAGTGGCTGGCCTCTTGAGCACTTATTCTTTTTAGGCTTTTTGAGGAGTGCAGGGAGGGAACACCTCGTCTACGTTTATTTGCATTCTCTAATCATGATAGATCCTGAACATCTTTTGATTTGATGTGCTGCTTTTTAAAAATCGTGTGAGGATCCTTGAGCTCTTGAAACATTTCTGCCTGGGAGTCGGGCCTGATTTGAATTCATTTCACATTACCTAGCCCAGGACGTTGCTGGAGGGCAGGGGTCTTTTGCAGCCCCGCAGGCCTTGTGAATATTAAGTGCCCTTGAGCACAGTTGTTCAAGTGGTTGTTCCAGGAAAGCGCCACAATGTGGCAGCACTTCTTCGTGTCCTCTGTTAACTTGGGCTAACAGAGCCTTAGAGGCAGTCTTGGTGTTGGGTTGCAAATTGGAGTCGAACGTGCCTGAACACACACCACAGGGCTTGTGTGTGTTTACCTCTTCCACCTTACCCTGCAGAGCCAGACCCCAGGCAAATCCCAAGCCTTGCAAATGTGCAATTCGGAGGGTGCTGGGTTGGTAGGTGGGGAGATTCTAAGGAAGGAGACTGGAGGTATGAACCCCACTAGCAGGAGCTGTGGAGATCCAATGTCTTTTCACAGCTCTTCCCTCCCAGCGGGTCTACCATCATTTGGGTACACTAGGCTTTGCATACCTGTAAGAGGGTTGTCTTGCATCGGGAGGTTGTGGTACCATGCAGAGCAGAATGGGCAATAGAGGTCCAACGGGCCGGTGATCTGGTGGCATGTCCTCCTTCCTGTCTCCCTCAGCAACAGCATACTCCAGCCTTGGGACCCAGGCCTGCTGAGGCTCTAGGGTTGTGACATCAGCCCACGTCACAGAGGCCTGAGGGTAATAGAGTAGGCATTTCTTGCCTTTTTCTTGTTTTATAACTTAGTATGGATTTCCTATGTCAGCATATTTTACATACAGTGTTGTGTTTGAGTTTTACAGCAAGGTGATGAAGTTATGAATGTAGCTGTACCTGTAGTATTTTGGATTCTTTTCCCTGTTAGGTTATTGAAGAATATTGAGTAGCGTTCCTTGTGCTATCAGGTGTGTCATCGTTGATGAATTCTTTTTGATACATTAGTGTGTTTCTGTTAATCCCAACCTCCGACTTCATCCTTCCCCGTTCCCCAATTTCCCCCTCTGGGAACTCTATACTTGTTTTTTCCATTTGTGAACTTGTGTTTCATGTCTGTACTGCATCCTTTGTATCCCTTTTTAGACTCCACATATAAGTGATGTCCTGGGATATGTGTCTTTCGGTCTCTAAATTACCAGAATTACTGAGGTCATCTACTGCTCAATCCATGTTGCTGCAAATAGCATGAGTTCATTTTGTTTTCTGGATGAGTGATAGTCGCCAAAATGTAAGTAGCACAACGTCTTTATCCATTCATCTTTCGCTGGACATTTCACTCGTTTGTATGTCTGGGCTATGGTAAAGAGTAGAACAACGTCCGTTGGGGTGCAAGTGTTTTATTCCAATGACGGTATTCTCTGGTTATACGAAGTGGAGTGCAGTTTCCGAACCTCAAGGTAGCTCCAGTTTTTAGTTTAGTAAGGGACTTGCTAACTGATCTCCATACTGGCTAATATCAGTTTACACTCCAACCAACAGCATAGTAGGTTTCCCTTAAGTGGCTGGCCTCTTGAGCACTTATTCTTTTTAGGCTTTTTGAGGAGTGCAGGGAGGGAACACCTCGTCTACGTTTATTTGCATTCTCTAATCATGATAGATCCTGAACATCTTTTGATTTGATGTGCTGCTTTTTAAAAATCGTGTGAGGATCCTTGAGCTCTTGAAACATTTCTGCCTGGGAGTCGGGCCTGATTTGAATTCATTTCACATTACCTAGCCCAGGACGTTGCTGGAGGGCAGGGGTCTTTTGCAGCCCCGCAGGCCTTGTGAATATTAAGTGCCCTTGAGCACAGTTGTTCAAGTGGTTGTTCCAGGAAAGCGCCACAATGTGGCAGCACTTCTTCGTGTCCTCTGTTAACTTGGGCTAACAGAGCCTTAGAGGCAGTCTTGGTGTTGGGTTGCAAATTGGAGTCGAACGTGCCTGAACACACACCACAGGGCTTGTGTGTGTTTACCTCTTCCACCTTACCCTGCAGAGCCAGACCCCAGGCAAATCCCAAGCCTTGCAAATGTGCAATTCGGAGGGTGCTGGGTTGGTAGGTGGGGAGATTCTAAGGAAGGAGACTGGAGGTATGAACCCCACTAGCAGGAGCTGTGGAGATCCAATGTCTTTTCACAGCTCTTCCCTCCCAGCGGGTCTACCATCATTTGGGTACACTAGGCTTTGCATACCTGTAAGAGGGTTGTCTTGCATCGGGAGGTTGTGGTACCATGCAGAGCAGAATGGGCAATAGAGGTCCAACGGGCCGGTGATCTGGTGGCATGTCCTCCTTCCTGTCTCCCTCAGCAACAGCATACTCCAGCCTTGGGACCCAGGCCTGCTGAGGCTCTAGGGTTGTGACATCAGCCCACGTCACAGAGGCCTGAGGGTAATAGAGTAGGCATTTCTTGCCTTTTTCTTGTTTTATAATTTAGTATGGATTTCCTATTTCAGCATAGTTTATATACAGTGTTGTGTTTGAGTTGTACAGCAAGGTGATGAAGTTATGAATGTAGCTGTAGCTGTAGTATTTTGGATTCTTTTCCCTGTTAGGTTATTGAAGAATATTGAGTAGCGTTCCTTGTGCTATCAGGTGTGTCATCGTTGATGAATCCTTTTTGATACATTTGTATGTTTCTGTTAATCCCAACCTCCGACTTCATCCTTCCCCGTTCCCCAATTTCCCCCTCTGGGAACTCTACACTTGTTTTTTCCGTTTGTGAACCTGTGTTTCATGTCTGTACTGCATCCTTTGTATCCCTTTTTAGACTCCACATATAAGTGATGTCTTGGGACATGTGTCTTTTTGTCTCTAAATTACCAGAATTAGTGAGGTCATCTACTGCTCCATCCATGTTGCTGCAAATAGCATGGGTTCATTTTGCTTTCTGGATGAGTGATAGTCGCCAGAATGTAAGTAACACAACATGTTTATCCATTCATCTCTCGCTGGACATTTCGGTCGTTTGTATGTCTGGGCTATGGTAAAGAGTAGCACAACGTCCGTTGGGGAGCAAGTGTTTTATTCCAATGATGGTATTCTCTGGTTATACGAACTGGAGTGTGGTTTCCGTATCTCGCGGTAGCTCCAGTTTTTAGTTTAGTAAGGGACTTGCTAACTGATCTGCATACTGGCTATTATCAATTTACACTCCCACCAACAGCATAGTAGGGTTCCCTTTATTGGCTGCCCTCTTGAGCACTTACTCTTTTTAGGCTTTTTGAGGACTGCAGCCAGGGAACACCTCGTCTACGTTTCTTTGCATTCTCTAATCATGACAGATCCTGAGCATTTTTTCCTTTGATGTGCTGTTTTTAAAAATACGTGTAAGTACCACTGAGCTCTTGAAACGTTTCTGCCTGAGAATCGGGCCAGATTTGAGTTCATTTCAGATTAAGTAGCCAAGGACATTTCTCGAGGGCAGGGGTCGTTAGCAGCCCCGCAGGCCTTGTGAATGTTAAGTGCCCTTGAGCACAGTTTTTCAAGTTGTTGTTACGGGAAGAGGCCACAATGCGGCAGCACTTCTTAATGTCCTCTGTGATAACTTGGGCAAACACAACCTTAGAGGGAGTCTTGGTGTTGGGTTGCAAATTGGAGTCGAACGTGGATGAACACACACCGCAGGGCTTGTGTATCTTTACCTCGTCCCCCTTACACTGCACCACCAGTCCCCAGGAAAATCCCAGGCCTTGAAAATGTGCTATTCTGAGGGTGCTGTGGTTTGTAGGTGGGGCGATTCTAAGGAAGGAGGCTGGAGGTGGATACCCCACTAGCAGGAGCTGTGGAGATCCGGTGTCCTTTCACAGCTCCTCCCTCCCAGCGGTTCTACCATCATTTGGGTACACTAGGCTTTGCCTACCTGTAAGAGGTCTGTCTTGGATCGGGAGGTTGTGGTACCATGCAGAGCAGAATGGGCAATAGAGGTCCAAGGGGCCGGTGATCTGGTGGCACGTCCTCCTTCCTGTCTCCCTCAGCAACAGCGTACTCCAGCCTTGGGACCCAGGCCTGCTGAGGCTCTGGGGTTGTGACATCAGCCCACGTCACAGAGGCCTGAGGGTAATAGAGTAGGCATTTCTTCCCTTTTTCTTGTTTTATAACTTAGTATGGATTTCCTATGTCAGCATAGTTTACATACAGTGTTGTGGTTGAGTTCTACAGCAAGGTGATGAAGTTATGAATGTAGCTGTACCTGTAGTATTTTGGATTCTTTTCCCTGTTAGGTTATTGAAGAATATTGAGTAGTGTTCCTTGTGCTATCAGGTGTGTCATCGTTGATGAATTCTTTTTGATACATTAGTGTGTTTCTGTTAATCCCAACCTCCGACTTCATCCTTCCCCGTTCCCCAATTTCCCCCTCTGGGAACTCTACACTTGTTTTTTCCGTTTGTGAACCTGTGTTTCATGTCTGTACTGCATCCTGTGTATCCCTTTTTAGACTCCACATATAAGTGATGTCCTGGGATATGTGTCTTTCGGTCTCTAAATTACCAGAATTAGTGAGATCATCTACTGCTCCATCCATGTTGCTGCCAATAGCATGGGTTCATTTTGCTTTCTGGATGAGTGATAGTCCCCAGAATGTAAGTAACACAACATCTTTATCCATTCATCTCTCGCTGGACATTTCGGTCGTTTGTATGTCTGGGCTATGGGAAAGAGTAGCACAACGTCCGTTGGGGAGCAAGTGTTTTATTCTAATGATGGTATTCTCTGGTTATACGAACTGGAGTGTGGTTTCCGTATCTCGCGGTAGCTCCAGTTTTTAGTTTAGTAAGGGACTTGCTAACTGATCTCCATACTGACTATTATCAATTTACACTCCCACCAACAGCATAGTAGGGTTCCCTTTATTGGCTGCCCTCTTGAGCACTTACTCTTTTTAGGCTTTTTGAGGACTGCAGCCAGGGAACACCTCGTCTACGTTTCTTTGCATTCTCTAATCATGACAGATCCTGAGCATTTTTTCCTTTGATGTGCTGTTTTTAAAAATACGTGTAAGTACCTCTGAGTTCTTGAAACATATCTGCCTGAGAATCGGGCCAGATTTGAGTTCATTTCAGATTAAGTAACCAAGGACATTTCTCGAGGGCAGGGGTCGTTAGCAGCCCCGCAGGCCTTGTGAATGTTAAGTGCCCTTGAGCACAGTTTTTCAAGTTGTTGTTACGGGAAGAGGCCACAAGGCGGCAGCACTTCTTAATGTCCTGTGTGTTAACTTGGGCAAACACAACCTTAGAGGGAGTCTTGGTGTTGGGTTGCAAACTGGAGTCGAACGTGGATGAACACACACCGCAGGGCTTGTGTATCTTTACCTCGTCCCCCTTACACTGCACCACCAGTCCCCAGGAAAATCCCAGGCCTTGAAAATGTGCTATTCTGAGGGTGCTGTGGTTTGTAGGTGGGGCGATTCTAAGGAAGGAGGCTGGAGGTGGATACCCCACTAGCAGGAGCTGTGGAGATCCGGTGTCCTTTCACAGCTCCTCCCTCCCAGCGGTTCTACCATCATTTGGGTACACTAGGCTTTGCCTACCTGTAAGAGGTCTGTCTTGGATCGGGAGGTTGTGGTACCATGCAGAGCAGAATGGGCAATAGAGGTCCAAGGGGCCGGTGATCTGGTGGCACGTCCTCCTTCCTGTCTCCCTCAGCAACAGCGTACTCCAGCCTTGGGACCCAGGCCTGCTGGGGCTCTAGGGTTGTGACATCAGCCCACGTCACAGAGGCCTGAGGGTAATAGAGTAGGCATTTCTTGCCTTTTTCTTGTTTTATAATTTAGTATGGATTTCCTATGTCAGCATAGTTTATATACAGTGTTGTGTTTGAGTTCTACAGCAAGGTGATGAAGTAATGAATGTAGCTCTACCTGTAGTATTTTGGATTCTTTTCCCTGTTAGGTTATTGAAGAATATTGAGTAGTGTTCCTTGTGCTATCAGGTGTGTCATCGTTGATGAATTCTTTTTGATACATTAGTGTGTTTCTGTTAATCCCAACCTCCGACTTCATCCTTCCCCGTTCTCCAATTTTCCCCTCTGGGAACTCTACACTTCTTTTTTCCATTTGTGAACCTGTGTTTCATTTCTGTACTGCATCCTTTGTATCCCTTTTTAGACTCCACATATAAGTGATGTCCTGGGATATGTGTCTTTCGGTCTCTAAATTACCAGAATTACTGAGGTCATCTACTGCTCAATCCATGTTGCTGCAAATAGCATCAGTTCATTTTGTTTTCTGGATGAGTGATAGTCGCCAAAATGTAAGTAGCACAACATCTTTATCCATTCATCTTTCGCTGGACATTTCACTCGTTTGTATGTCTGGGCTATGGTAAAGAGTAGAACAACGTCCGTTGGGGTGCAATTGTTTTATTCCAATGATGGTATTCTCTGGTTATACGAAGTGGAGTGCAGTTTCCGAACCTCAAGGTAGCTCCAGTTTTTAGTTTAATAAGGGACTTGCTAACTGATCTCCATACTGGCTAATATCAGTTTACACTCCAACCAACAGCATAGTAGGGTTCCCTTAAGTGGCTGGCCTCTTGAGCACTTATTCTTTTTAGGCTTTTTGAGGAGTGCAGGGAGGGAACACCTCGTCTACGTTTATTTGCATTCTCTAATCATGATAGATCCTGAACATCTTTTGATTTGATGTGCTGTTTTTTAAAAAGCGTGTGAGGATCCTTGAGCTCTTGAAACATTTCTGCCTGGGAGTCGGGCCTGATTTGAATTCATTTCACATTACCTAGCCCAGGACGTTGCTGGAGGGCAGGGGTCTTTTGCAGCCCCGCAGGCCTTGTGAATATTAAGTGCCCTTGAGCACAGTTGTTCAAGTGGTTGTTCCAGGAAAGCGCCACAATGTGGCAGCACTTCTTCGTGTCCTCTGTTAACTTGGGCTAACAGAGCCTTAGAGGCAGTCTTGGTGTTGGGTTGCAAATTGGAGTCGAACGTGCCTGAACACACACCACAGGGCTTGTGTGTGTTTACCTCTTCCACCTTACCCTGCAGAGCCAGACCCCAGGCAAATCCCAAGCCTTGCAAATGTGCAATTCGGAGGGTGCTGGGTTGGTAGGTGGGGAGATTCTAAGGAAGGAGGCTGGAGGTACGAACCCCACTAGCAGGAGCTGTGGAGATCCAATGTCTTTTCACAGCTCTTCCCTCCCAGCGGGTCTACCATCATTTGGGTACACTAGGCTTTGCATACCTGTAAGAGGGTTGTCTTGCATCGGGAGGTTGTGGTACCATGCAGAGCAGAATGGGCAATAGAGGTCCAACGGGCCGGTGATCTGGTGGCATGTCCTCCTTCCTGTCTCCCTCAGCAACAGCATACTCCAGCCTTGGGACCCAGGCCTGCTGAGGCTCTAGGGTTGTGACATCAGCCCACGTCACAGAGGCCTGAGGGTAATAGAGTAGGCATTTCTTGCCTTTTTCTTGTTTTATAATTTAGTATGGATTTCCTATTTCAGCATAGTTTATATACAGTGTTGTGTTTGAGTTGTACAGCAAGGTGATGAAGTTCTGAATGTAGCTGTAGCTGTAGTATTTTGGATTCTTTTCCCTGTTAGGTTATTGAAGAATATTGAGTAGCGTTCCTTGTGCTATCAGGTGTGTCATCGTTGATGAATCCTTTTTGATACATTTGTGTGTTTCTGTTAATCCCAACCTCCGACTTCATCCTTCCCCGTTCCCCAATTTCCCCCTCTGGGAACTCTACACTTCTTTTTTCCGTTTGTGAACCTGTGTTTCATGTCTGTACTGCATCCTTTGTATCCCTTTTTAGACTCCACATATAAGTGATGTCTTGGGACATGTGTCTTTTTGTCTCTAAATTACCAGAATTAGTGAGGTCATCTACTGCTCCATCCATGTTGCTGCAAATAGCATGGGTTCATTTTGCTTTCTGGATGAGTGATAGTCGCCAGAATGTAAGTAACACAACATCTTTATCCATTCATCTCTCGCTGGACATTTCGGTCGTTTGTATGTCTGGGCTATGGTAAAGAGTAGCACAACGTCCGTTGGGGAGCAAGTGTTTTATTCCAATGATGGTATTCTCTGGTTATACGAACTGGAGTGTGGTTTCCGTATCTCGCGGTAGCTCCAGTTTTTAGTTTAGTAAGGGACTTGCTAACTGATCTGCATACTGGCTATTATCAATTTACACTCCCACCAACAGCATAGTAGGGTTCCCTTTATTGGCTGCCCTCTTGAGCACTTACTCTTTTTAGGCTTTTTGAGGACTGCAGCCAGGGAACACCTCGTCTACGTTTCTTTGCATTCTCTAATCATGACAGATCCTGAGCATTTTTTCCTTTGATGTGCTGTTTTTAAAAATACGTGTAAGTACCACTGAGCTCTTGAAACGTTTCTGCCTGAGAATCGGGCCAGATTTGAGTTCATTTCAGATTAAGTAACCAAGGACATTTCTCGAGGGCAGGGGTCGTTAGCAGCCCCGCAGGCCTTGTGAATGTTAAGTGCCCTTGAGCACAGTTTTTCAAGTTGTTGTTACGGGAAGAGGCCACAAGGCGGCAGCACTTCTTAATGTCCTCTGTGATAACTTGGGCAAACACAACCTTAGAGGGAGTCTTGGTGTTGGGTTGCAAATTGGAGTCGAACGTGGATGAACACACACCGCAGGGCTTGTGTATCTTTACCTCGTCCCCCTTACACTGCACCACCAGTCCCCAGGAAAATCCCAGGCCTTGAAAATGTGCTATTCTGAGGGTGCTGTGGTTTGTAGGTGGGGCGATTCTAAGGAAGGAGGCTGGAGGTGGATACCCCACTAGCAGGAGCTGTGGAGATCCGGTGTCCTTTCACAGCTCCTCCCTCCCAGCGGTTCTACCATCATTTGGGTACACTAGGCTTTGCCTACCTGTAAGAGGTCTGTCTTGGATCGGGAGGTTGTGGTACCATGCAGAGCAGAATGGGCAATAGAGGTCCAAGGGGCCGGTGATCTGGTGGCACGTCCTCCTTCCTGTCTCCCTCAGCAACAGCATACTCCAGCCTTGGGACCCAGGCCTGCTGAGGCTCTGGGGTTGTGACATCAGCCCACGTCACAGAGGCCTGAGGGTAATAGAGTAGGCATTTCTTCCCTTTTTCTTGTTTTATAACTTAGTATGGATTTCCTATGTCAGCATAGTTTACATACAGTGTTGTGTTTGAGTTTTACAGCAAGGTGATGAAGTTATGAATGTAGCTGTACCTGTAGTATTTTGGATTCTTTTCCCTGTTAGGTTATTGAAGAATATTGAGTAGTGTTCCTTGTGCTATCAGGTGTGTCATCGTTGATGAATTCTTTTTGATACATTAGTGTGTTTCTGTTAATCCCAACCTCCGACTTCATCCTTCCCCGTTCCCCAATTTCCCCCTCTGGGAACTCTATACTTGTTTTTTCCATTTGTGAACTTGTGTTTCATGTCTGTACTGCATCCTTTGTATCCCTTTTTAGACTCCACATATAAGTGATGTCCTGGGATATGTGTCTTTCGGTCTCTAAATTACCAGAATTACTGAGGTCATCTACTGCTCAATCCATGTTGCTGCAAATAGCATGAGTTCATTTTGTTTTCTGGATGAGTGATAGTCGCCAAAATGTAAGTAGCACAACGTCTTTATCCATTCATCTTTCGCTGGACATTTCACTCGTTTGTATGTCTGGGCTATGGTAAAGAGTAGAACAACGTCCGTTGGGGTGCAAGTGTTTTATTCCAATGACGGTATTCTCTGGTTATACGAAGTGGAGTGCAGTTTCCGAACCTCAAGGTAGCTCCAGTTTTTAGTTTAGTAAGGGACTTGCTAACTGATCTCCATACTGGCTAATATCAGTTTACACTCCAACCAACAGCATAGTAGGTTTCCCTTAAGTGGCTGGCCTCTTGAGCACTTATTCTTTTTAGGCTTTTTGAGGAGTGCAGGGAGGGAACACCTCGTCTACGTTTATTTGCATTCTCTAATCATGATAGATCCTGAACATCTTTTGATTTGATGTGCTGCTTTTTAAAAATCGTGTGAGGATCCTTGAGCTCTTGAAACATTTCTGCCTGGGAGTCGGGCCTGATTTGAATTCATTTCACATTACCTAGCCCAGGACGTTGCTGGAGGGCAGGGGTCTTTTGCAGCCCCGCAGGCCTTGTGAATATTAAGTGCCCTTGAGCACAGTTGTTCAAGTGGTTGTTCCAGGAAAGCGCCACAATGTGGCAGCACTTCTTCGTGTCCTCTGTTAACTTGGGCTAACAGAGCCTTAGAGGCAGTCTTGGTGTTGGGTTGCAAATTGGAGTCGAACGTGCCTGAACACACACCACAGGGCTTGTGTGTGTTTACCTCTTCCACCTTACCCTGCAGAGCCAGACCCCAGGCAAATCCCAAGCCTTGCAAATGTGCAATTCGGAGGGTGCTGGGTTGGTAGGTGGGGAGATTCTAAGGAAGGAGACTGGAGGTATGAACCCCACTAGCAGGAGCTGTGGAGATCCAATGTCTTTTCACAGCTCTTCCCTCCCAGCGGGTCTACCATCATTTGGGTACACTAGGCTTTGCATACCTGTAAGAGGGTTGTCTTGCATCGGGAGGTTGTGGTACCATGCAGAGCAGAATGGGCAATAGAGGTCCAACGGGCCAGTGATCTGGTGGCATGTCCTCCTTCCTGTCTCCCTCAGCAACAGCATACTCCAGCCTTGGGACCCAGGCCTGCTGAGGCTCTAGGGTTGTGACATCAGCCCACGTCACAGAGGCCTGAGGGTAATAGAGTAGGCATTTCTTGCCTTTTTCTTGTTTTATAATTTAGTATGGATTTCCTATTTCAGCATAGTTTATATACAGTGTTGTGTTTGAGTTGTACAGCAAGGTGATGAAGTTATGAATGTAGCTGTAGCTGTAGTATTTTGGATTCTTTTCCCTGTTAGGTTATTGAAGAATATTGAGTAGCGTTCCTTGTGCTATCAGGTGTGTCATCGTTGATGAATCCTTTTTGATACATTTGTATGTTTCTGTTAATCCCAACCTCCGACTTCATCCTTCCCCGTTCCCCAATTTCCCCCTCTGGGAACTCTACACTTGTTTTTTCCGTTTGTGAACCTGTGTTTCATGTCTGTACTGCATCCTTTGTATCCCTTTTTAGACTCCACATATAAGTGATGTCTTGGGACATGTGTCTTTTTGTCTCTAAATTACCAGAATTAGTGAGGTCATCTACTGCTCCATCCATGTTGCTGCAAATAGCATGGGTTCATTTTGCTTTCTGGATGAGTGATAGTCGCCAGAATGTAAGTAACACAACATGTTTATCCATTCATCTCTCGCTGGACATTTCGGTCGTTTGTATGTCTGGGCTATGGTAAAGAGTAGCACAACGTCCGTTGGGGAGCAAGTGTTTTATTCCAATGATGGTATTCTCTGGTTATACGAACTGGAGTGTGGTTTCCGTATCTCGCGGTAGCTCCAGTTTTTAGTTTAGTAAGTGACTTGCTAACTGATCTGCATACTGGCTATTATCAATTTACACTCCCACCAACAGCATAGTAGGGTTCCCTTTATTGGCTGCCCTCTTGAGCACTTACTCTTTTTAGGCTTTTTGAGGACTGCAGCCAGGGAACACCTCGTCTACGTTTCTTTGCATTCTCTAATCATGACAGATCCTGAGCATTTTTTCCTTTGATGTGCTGTTTTTAAAAATACGTGTAAGTACCACTGAGCTCTTGAAACGTTTCTGCCTGAGAATCGGGCCAGATTTGAGTTCATTTCAGATTAAGTAGCCAAGGACATTTCTCGAGGGCAGGGGTCGTTAGCAGCCCCGCAGGCCTTGTGAATGTTAAGTGCCCTTGAGCACAGTTTTTCAAGTTGTTGTTACGGGAAGAGGCCACAATGCGGCAGCACTTCTTAATGTCCTCTGTGATAACTTGGGCAAACACAACCTTAGAGGGAGTCTTGGTGTTGGGTTGCAAATTGGAGTCGAACGTGGATGAACACACACCGCAGGGCTTGTGTATCTTTACCTCGTCCCCCTTACACTGCACCACCATTCCCCAGGAAAATCCCAGGCCTTGAAAATGTGCTATTCTGAGGGTGCTGTGGTTTGTAGGTGGGGCGATTCTAAGGAAGGAGGCTGGAGGTGGATACCCCACTAGCAGGAGCTGTGGAGATCTGGTGTCCTTTCACAGCTCCTCCCTCCCAGCGGTTCTACCATCATTTGGGTACACTAGGCTTTGCCTACCTGTAAGAGGTCTGTCTTGGATCGGGAGGTTGTGGTACCATGCAGAGCAGAATGGGCAATAGAGGTCCAAGGGGCCGGTGATCTGGTGGCACGTCCTCCTTCCTGTCTCCCTCAGCAACAGCGTACTCCAGCCTTGGGACCCAGGCCTGCTGAGGCTCTGGGGTTGTGACATCAGCCCACGTCACAGAGGCCTGAGGGTAATAGAGTAGGCATTTCTTCCCTTTTTCTTGTTTTATAACTTAGTATGGATTTCCTATGTCAGCATAGTTTACATACAGTGTTGTGGTTGAGTTCTACAGCAAGGTGATGAAGTTATGAATGTAGCTGTACCTGTAGTATTTTGGATTCTTTTCCCTGTTAGGTTATTGAAGAATATTGAGTAGTGTTCCTTGTGCTATCAGGTGTGTCATCGTTGATGAATTCTTTTTGATACATTAGTGTGTTTCTGTTAATCCCAACCTCCGACTTCATCCTTCCCCGTTCCCCAATTTCCCCCTCTGGGAACTCTACACTTGTTTTTTCCGTTTGTGAACCTGTGTTTCATGTCTGTACTGCATCCTTTGTATCCCTTTTTAGACTCCACATATAAGTGATGTCCTGGGATATGTGTCTTTCGGTCTCTAAATTACCAGAATTAGTGAGATCATCTACTGCTCCATCCATGTTGCTGCCAATAGCATGGGTTCATTTTGCTTTCTGGATGAGTGATAGTCCCCAGAATGTAAGTAACACAACATCTTTATCCATTCATCTCTCGCTGGGCATTTCGGTCGTTTGTATGTCTGGGCTATGGGAAAGAGTAGCACAACGTCCGTTGGGGAGCAAGTGTTTTATTCCAATGATGGTATTCTCTGGTTATACGAACTGGAGTGTGGTTTCCGTATCTCGCGGTAGCTCCAGTTTTTAGTTTAGTAAGGGACTTGCTAACTGATCTCCATACTGGCTATTATCAATTTACACTCCCACCAACAGCATAGTAGGGTTCCCTTTATTGGCTGCCCTCTTGAGCACTTACTCTTTTTAGGCTTTTTGAGGACTGCAGCCAGGGAACACCTCGTCTACGTTTCTTTGCATTCTCTAATCATGACAGATCCTGAGCATTTTTTCCTTTGATGTGCTGTTTTTAAAAATACGTGTAAGTACCTCTGAGTTCTTGAAACATATCTGCCTGAGAATCGGGCCAGATTTGAGTTCATTTCAGATTAAGTAACCAAGGACATTTCTCGAGGGCAGGGGTCGTTAGCAGCCCCGCAGGCCTTGTGAATGTTAAGTGCCCTTGAGCACAGTTTTTCAAGTTGTTGTTACGGGAAGAGGCCACAAGGCGGCAGCACTTCTTAATGTCCTGTGTGTTAACTTGGGCAAACACAACCTTAGAGGGAGTCTTGGTGTTGGGTTGCAAACTGGAGTCGAACGTGGATGAACACACACCGCAGGGCTTGTGTATCTTTACCTCGTCCCCCTTACACTGCACCACCAGTCCCCAGGAAAATCCCAGGCCTTGAAAATGTGCTATTCTGAGGGTGCTGTGGTTTGTAGGTGGGGCGATTCTAAGGAAGGAGGCTGGAGGTGGATACCCCACTAGCAGGAGCTGTGGAGATCCGGTGTCCTTTCACAGCTCCTCCCTCCCAGCGGTTCTACCATCATTTGGGTACACTAGGCTTTGCCTACCTGTAAGAGGTCTGTCTTGGATCGGGAGGTTGTGGTACCATGCAGAGCAGAATGGGCAATAGAGGTCCAAGGGGCCGGTGATCTGGTGGCACGTCCTCCTTCCTGTCTCCCTCAGCAACAGCGTACTCCAGCCTTGGGACCCAGGCCTGCTGGGGCTCTAGGGTTGTGACATCAGCCCACGTCACAGAGGCCTGAGGGTAATAGAGTAGGCATTTCTTGCCTTTTTCTTGTTTTATAATTTAGTATGGATTTCCTATGTCAGCATAGTTTATATACAGTGTTGTGTTTGAGTTCTACAGCAAGGTGATGAAGTAATGAATGTAGCTCTACCTGTAGTATTTTGGATTCTTTTCCCTGTTAGGTTATTGAAGAATATTGAGTAGTGTTCCTTGTGCTATCAGGTGTGTCATCGTTGATGAATTCTTTTTGATACATTAGTGTGTTTCTGTTAATCCCAACCTCCGACTTCATCCTTCCCCGTTCTCCAATTTTCCCCTCTGGGAACTCTACACTTCTTTTTTCCATTTGTGAACCTGTGTTTCATTTCTGTACTGCATCCTTTGTATCCCTTTTTAGACTCCACATATAAGTGATGTCCTGGGATATGTGTCTTTCGGTCTCTAAATTACCAGAATTACTGAGGTCATCTACTGCTCAATCCATGTTGCTGCAAATAGCATCAGTTCATTTTGTTTTCTGGATGAGTGATAGTCGCCAAAATGTAAGTAGCACAACATCTTTATCCATTCATCTTTCGCTGGACATTTCACTCGTTTGTATGTCTGGGCTATGGTAAAGAGTAGAACAACGTCCGTTGGGGTGCAATTGTTTTATTCCAATGATGGTATTCTCTGGTTATACGAAGTGGAGTGCAGTTTCCGAACCTCAAGGTAGCTCCAGTTTTTAGTTTAGTAAGGGACTTGCTAACTGATCTCCATACTGGCTAATATCAGTTTACACTCCAACCAACAGCATAGTAGGGTTCCCTTAAGTGGCTGGCCTCTTGAGCACTTATTCTTTTTAGGCTTTTTGAGGAGTGCAGGGAGGGAACACCTCGTCTACGTTTATTTGCATTCTCTAATCATGATAGATCCTGAACATCTTTTGATTTGATGTGCTGCTTTTTAAAAATCGTGTGAGGATCCTTGAGCTCTTGAAACATTTCTGCCTGGGAGTCGGGCCTGATTTGAATTCATTTCACATTACCTAGCCCAGGACGTTGCTGGAGGGCAGGGGTCTTTTGCAGCCCCGCAGGCCTTGTGAATATTAAGTGCCCTTGAGCACAGTTGTTCAAGTGGTTGTTCCAGGAAAGCGCCACAATGTGGCAGCACTTCTTCGTGTCCTCTGTTAACTTGGGCTAACAGAGCCTTAGAGGCAGTCTTGGTGTTGGGTTGCAAATTGGAGTCGAACGTGCCTGAACACACACCACAGGGCTTGTGTGTGTTTACCTCTTCCACCTTACCCTGCAGAGCCAGACCCCAGGCAAATCCCAAGCCTTGCAAATGTGCAATTCGGAGGGTGCTGGGTTGGTAGGTGGGGAGATTCTAAGGAAGGAGACTGGAGGTATGAACCCCACTAGCAGGAGCTGTGGAGATCCAATGTCTTTTCACAGCTCTTCCCTCCCAGCGGGTCTACCATCATTTGGGTACACTAGGCTTTGCATACCTGTAAGAGGGTTGTCTTGCATCGGGAGGTTGTGGTACCATGCAGAGCAGAATGGGCAATAGAGGTCCAACGGGCCAGTGATCTGGTGGCATGTCCTCCTTCCTGTCTCCCTCAGCAACAGCATACTCCAGCCTTGGGACCCAGGCCTGCTGAGGCTCTAGGGTTGTGACATCAGCCCACGTCACAGAGGCCTGAGGGTAATAGAGTAGGCATTTCTTGCCTTTTTCTTGTTTTATAATTTAGTATGGATTTCCTATTTCAGCATAGTTTATATACAGTGTTGTGTTTGAGTTGTACAGCAAGGTGATGAAGTTATGAATGTAGCTGTAGCTGTAGTATTTTGGATTCTTTTCCCTGTTAGGTTATTGAAGAATATTGAGTAGCGTTCCTTGTGCTATCAGGTGTGTCATCGTTGATGAATCCTTTTTGATACATTTGTATGTTTCTGTTAATCCCAACCTCCGACTTCATCCTTCCCCGTTCCCCAATTTCCCCCTCTGGGAACTCTACACTTGTTTTTTCCGTTTGTGAACCTGTGTTTCATGTCTGTACTGCATCCTTTGTATCCCTTTTTAGACTCCACATATAAGTGATGTCTTGGGACATGTGTCTTTTTGTCTCTAAATTACCAGAATTAGTGAGGTCATCTACTGCTCCATCCATGTTGCTGCAAATAGCATGGGTTCATTTTGCTTTCTGGATGAGTGATAGTCGCCAGAATGTAAGTAACACAACATGTTTATCCATTCATCTCTCGCTGGACATTTCGGTCGTTTGTATGTCTGGGCTATGGTAAAGAGTAGCACAACGTCCGTTGGGGAGCAAGTGTTTTATTCCAATGATGGTATTCTCTGGTTATACGAACTGGAGTGTGGTTTCCGTATCTCGCGGTAGCTCCAGTTTTTAGTTTAGTAAGGGACTTGCTAACTGATCTGCATACTGGCTATTATCAATTTACACTCCCACCAACAGCATAGTAGGGTTCCCTTTATTGGCTGCCCTCTTGAGCACTTACTCTTTTTAGGCTTTTTGAGGACTGCAGCCAGGGAACACCTCGTCTACGTTTCTTTGCATTCTCTAATCATGACAGATCCTGAGCATTTTTTCCTTTGATGTGCTGTTTTTAAAAATACGTGTAAGTACCACTGAGCTCTTGAAACGTTTCTGCCTGAGAATCGGGCCAGATTTGAGTTCATTTCAGATTAAGTAGCCAAGGACATTTCTCGAGGGCAGGGGTCGTTAGCAGCCCCGCAGGCCTTGTGAATGTTAAGTGCCCTTGAGCACAGTTTTTCAAGTTGTTGTTACGGGAAGAGGCCACAATGCGGCAGCACTTCTTAATGTCCTCTGTGATAACTTGGGCAAACACAACCTTAGAGGGAGTCTTGGTGTTGGGTTGCAAATTGGAGTCGAACGTGGATGAACACACACCGCAGGGCTTGTGTATCTTTACCTCGTCCCCCTTACACTGCACCACCATTCCCCAGGAAAATCCCAGGCCTTGAAAATGTGCTATTCTGAGGGTGCTGTGGTTTGTAGGTGGGGCGATTCTAAGGAAGGAGGCTGGAGGTGGATACCCCACTAGCAGGAGCTGTGGAGATCTGGTGTCCTTTCACAGCTCCTCCCTCCCAGCGGTTCTACCATCATTTGGGTACACTAGGCTTTGCCTACCTGTAAGAGGTCTGTCTTGGATCGGGAGGTTGTGGTACCATGCAGAGCAGAATGGGCAATAGAGGTCCAAGGGGCCGGTGATCTGGTGGCACGTCCTCCTTCCTGTCTCCCTCAGCAACAGCGTACTCCAGCCTTGGGACCCAGGCCTGCTGAGGCTCTGGGGTTGTGACATCAGCCCACGTCACAGAGGCCTGAGGGTAATAGAGTAGGCATTTCTTCCCTTTTTCTTGTTTTATAACTTAGTATGGATTTCCTATGTCAGCATAGTTTACATACAGTGTTGTGGTTGAGTTCTACAGCAAGGTGATGAAGTTATGAATGTAGCTGTACCTGTAGTATTTTGGATTCTTTTCCCTGTTAGGTTATTGAAGAATATTGAGTAGTGTTCCTTGTGCTATCAGGTGTGTCATCGTTGATGAATTCTTTTTGATACATTAGTGTGTTTCTGTTAATCCCAACCTCCGACTTCATCCTTCCCCGTTCCCCAATTTCCCCCTCTGGGAACTCTACACTTGTTTTTTCCGTTTGTGAACCTGTGTTTCATGTCTGTACTGCATCCTTTGTATCCCTTTTTAGACTCCACATATAAGTGATGTCCTGGGATATGTGTCTTTCGGTCTCTAAATTACCAGAATTAGTGAGATCATCTACTGCTCCATCCATGTTGCTGCCAATAGCATGGGTTCATTTTGCTTTCTGGATGAGTGATAGTCCCCAGAATGTAAGTAACACAACATCTTTATCCATTCATCTCTCGCTGGGCATTTCGGTCGTTTGTATGTCTGGGCTATGGGAAAGAGTAGCACAACGTCCGTTGGGGAGCAAGTGTTTTATTCCAATGATGGTATTCTCTGGTTATACGAACTGGAGTGTGGTTTCCGTATCTCGCGGTAGCTCCAGTTTTTAGTTTAGTAAGGGACTTGCTAACTGATCTCCATACTGGCTATTATCAATTTACACTCCCACCAACAGCATAGTAGGGTTCCCTTTATTGGCTGCCCTCTTGAGCACTTACTCTTTTTAGGCTTTTTGAGGACTGCAGCCAGGGAACACCTCGTCTACGTTTCTTTGCATTCTCTAATCATGACAGATCCTGAGCATTTTTTCCTTTGATGTGCTGTTTTTAAAAATACGTGTAAGTACCTCTGAGTTCTTGAAACATATCTGCCTGAGAATCGGGCCAGATTTGAGTTCATTTCAGATTAAGTAACCAAGGACATTTCTCGAGGGCAGGGGTCGTTAGCAGCCCCGCAGGCCTTGTGAATGTTAAGTGCCCTTGAGCACAGTTTTTCAAGTTGTTGTTACGGGAAGAGGCCACAAGGCGGCAGCACTTCTTAATGTCCTGTGTGTTAACTTGGGCAAACACAACCTTAGAGGGAGTCTTGGTGTTGGGTTGCAAACTGGAGTCGAACGTGGATGAACACACACCGCAGGGCTTGTGTATCTTTACCTCGTCCCCCTTACACTGCACCACCAGTCCCCAGGAAAATCCCAGGCCTTGAAAATGTGCTATTCTGAGGGTGCTGTGGTTTGTAGGTGGGGCGATTCTAAGGAAGGAGGCTGGAGGTGGATACCCCACTAGCAGGAGCTGTGGAGATCCGGTGTCCTTTCACAGCTCCTCCCTCCCAGCGGTTCTACCATCATTTGGGTACACTAGGCTTTGCCTACCTGTAAGAGGTCTGTCTTGGATCGGGAGGTTGTGGTACCATGCAGAGCAGAATGGGCAATAGAGGTCCAAGGGGCCGGTGATCTGGTGGCACGTCCTCCTTCCTGTCTCCCTCAGCAACAGCGTACTCCAGCCTTGGGACCCAGGCCTGCTGGGGCTCTAGGGTTGTGACATCAGCCCACGTCACAGAGGCCTGAGGGTAATAGAGTAGGCATTTCTTGCCTTTTTCTTGTTTTATAATTTAGTATGGATTTCCTATGTCAGCATAGTTTATATACAGTGTTGTGTTTGAGTTCTACAGCAAGGTGATGAAGTAATGAATGTAGCTCTACCTGTAGTATTTTGGATTCTTTTCCCTGTTAGGTTATTGAAGAATATTGAGTAGTGTTCCTTGTGCTATCAGGTGTGTCATCGTTGATGAATTCTTTTTGATACATTAGTGTGTTTCTGTTAATCCCAACCTCCGACTTCATCCTTCCCCGTTCTCCAATTTTCCCCTCTGGGAACTCTACACTTCTTTTTTCCATTTGTGAACCTGTGTTTCATTTCTGTACTGCATCCTTTGTATCCCTTTTTAGACTCCACATATAAGTGATGTCCTGGGATATGTGTCTTTCGGTCTCTAAATTACCAGAATTACTGAGGTCATCTACTGCTCAATCCATGTTGCTGCAAATAGCATCAGTTCATTTTGTTTTCTGGATGAGTGATAGTCGCCAAAATGTAAGTAGCACAACATCTTTATCCATTCATCTTTCGCTGGACATTTCACTCGTTTGTATGTCTGGGCTATGGTAAAGAGTAGAACAACGTCCGTTGGGGTGCAATTGTTTTATTCCAATGATGGTATTCTCTGGTTATACGAAGTGGAGTGCAGTTTCCGAACCTCAAGGTAGCTCCAGTTTTTAGTTTAGTAAGGGACTTGCTAACTGATCTCCATACTGGCTAATATCAGTTTACACTCCAACCAACAGCATAGTAGGGTTCCCTTAAGTGGCTGGCCTCTTGAGCACTTATTCTTTTTAGGCTTTTTGAGGAGTGCAGGGAGGGAACACCTCGTCTACGTTTATTTGCATTCTCTAATCATGATAGATCCTGAACATCTTTTGATTTGATGTGCTGTTTTTTAAAAAGCGTGTGAGGATCCTTGAGCTCTTGAAACATTTCTGCCTGGGAGTCGGGCCTGATTTGAATTCATTTCACATTACCTAGCCCAGGACGTTGCTGGAGGGCAGGGGTCTTTTGCAGCCCCGCAGGCCTTGTGAATATTAAGTGCCCTTGAGCACAGTTGTTCAAGTGGTTGTTCCAGGAAAGCGCCACAATGTGGCAGCACTTCTTCGTGTCCTCTGTTAACTTGGGCTAACAGAGCCTTAGAGGCAGTCTTGGTGTTGGGTTGCAAATTGGAGTCGAACGTGCCTGAACACACACCACAGGGCTTGTGTGTGTTTACCTCTTCCACCTTACCCTGCAGAGCCAGACCCCAGGCAAATCCCAAGCCTTGCAAATGTGCAATTCGGAGGGTGCTGGGTTGGTAGGTGGGGAGATTCTAAGGAAGGAGGCTGGAGGTACGAACCCCACTAGCAGGAGCTGTGGAGATCCAATGTCTTTTCACAGCTCTTCCCTCCCAGCGGGTCTACCATCATTTGGGTACACTAGGCTTTGCATACCTGTAAGAGGGTTGTCTTGCATCGGGAGGTTGTGGTACCATGCAGAGCAGAATGGGCAATAGAGGTCCAACGGGCCGGTGATCTGGTGGCATGTCCTCCTTCCTGTCTCCCTCAGCAACAGCATACTCCAGCCTTGGGACCCAGGCCTGCTGAGGCTCTAGGGTTGTGACATCAGCCCACGTCACAGAGGCCTGAGGGTAATAGAGTAGGCATTTCTTCCCTTTTTCTTGTTTTATAATTTAGTATGGATTTCCTATTTCAGCATAGTTTATATACAGTGTTGTGTTTGAGTTGTACAGCAAGGTGATGAAGTTCTGAATGTAGCTGTAGCTGTAGTATTTTGGATTCTTTTCCCTGTTAGGTTATTGAAGAATATTGAGTAGCGTTCCTTGTGCTATCAGGTGTGTCATCGTTGATGAATCCTTTTTGATACATTTGTGTGTTTCTGTTAATCCCAACCTCCGACTTCATCCTTCCCCGTTCCCCAATTTCCCCCTCTGGGAACTCTACACTTCTTTTTTCCGTTTGTGAACCTGTGTTTCATGTCTGTACTGCATCCTTTGTATCCCTTTTTAGACTCCACATATAAGTGATGTCTTGGGACATGTGTCTTTTTGTCTCTAAATTACCAGAATTAGTGAGGTCATCTACTGCTCCATCCATGTTGCTGCAAATAGCATGGGTTCATTTTGCTTTCTGGATGAGTGATAGTCGCCAGAATGTAAGTAACACAACATCTTTATCCATTCATCTCTCGCTGGACATTTCGGTCGTTTGTATGTCTGGGCTATGGTAAAGAGTAGCACAACGTCCGTTGGGGAGCAAGTGTTTTATTCCAATGATGGTATTCTCTGGTTATACGAACTGGAGTGTGGTTTCCGTATCTCGCGGTAGCTCCAGTTTTTAGTTTAGTAAGGGACTTGCTAACTGATCTGCATACTGGCTATTATCAATTTACACTCCCACCAACAGCATAGTAGGGTTCCCTTTATTGGCTGCCCTCTTGAGCACTTACTCTTTTTAGGCTTTTTGAGGACTGCAGCCAGGGAACACCTCGTCTACGTTTCTTTGCATTCTCTAATCATGACAGATCCTGAGCATTTTTTCCTTTGATGTGCTGTTTTTAAAAATACGTGTAAGTACCACTGAGCTCTTGAAACGTTTCTGCCTGAGAATCGGGCCAGATTTGAGTTCATTTCAGATTAAGTAACCAAGGACATTTCTCGAGGGCAGGGGTCGTTAGCAGCCCCGCAGGCCTTGTGAATGTTAAGTGCCCTTGAGCACAGTTTTTCAAGTTGTTGTTACGGGAAGAGGCCACAAGGCGGCAGCACTTCTTAATGTCCTCTGTGATAACTTGGGCAAACACAACCTTAGAGGGAGTCTTGGTGTTGGGTTGCAAATTGGAGTCGAACGTGGATGAACACACACCGCAGGGCTTGTGTATCTTTACCTCGTCCCCCTTACACTGCACCACCAGTCCCCAGGAAAATCCCAGGCCTTGAAAATGTGCTATTCTGAGGGTGCTGTGGTTTGTAGGTGGGGCGATTCTAAGGAAGGAGGCTGGAGGTGGATACCCCACTAGCAGGAGCTGTGGAGATCCGGTGTCCTTTCACAGCTCCTCCCTCCCAGCGGTTCTACCATCATTTGGGTACACTAGGCTTTGCCTACCTGTAAGAGGTCTGTCTTGGATCGGGAGGTTGTGGTACCATGCAGAGCAGAATGGGCAATAGAGGTCCAAGGGGCCGGTGATCTGGTGGCACGTCCTCCTTCCTGTCTCCCTCAGCAACAGCATACTCCAGCCTTGGGACCCAGGCCTGCTGAGGCTCTGGGGTTGTGACATCAGCCCACGTCACAGAGGCCTGAGGGTAATAGAGTAGGCATTTCTTCCCTTTTTCTTGTTTTATAACTTAGTATGGATTTCCTATGTCAGCATAGTTTACATACAGTGTTGTGTTTGAGTTTTACAGCAAGGTGATGAAGTTATGAATGTAGCTGTACCTGTAGTATTTTGGATTCTTTTCCCTGTTAGGTTATTGAAGAATATTGAGTAGTGTTCCTTGTGCTATCAGGTGTGTCATCGTTGATGAATTCTTTTTGATACATTAGTGTGTTTCTGTTAATCCCAACCTCCGACTTCATCCTTCCCCGTTCCCCAATTTCCCCCTCTGGGAACTCTATACTTGTTTTTTCCATTTGTGAACTTGTGTTTCATGTCTGTACTGCATCCTTTGTATCCCTTTTTAGACTCCACATATAAGTGATGTCCTGGGATATGTGTCTTTCGGTCTCTAAATTACCAGAATTACTGAGGTCATCTACTGCTCAATCCATGTTGCTGCAAATAGCATGAGTTCATTTTGTTTTCTGGATGAGTGATAGTCGCCAAAATGTAAGTAGCACAACGTCTTTATCCATTCATCTTTCGCTGGACATTTCACTCGTTTGTATGTCTGGGCTATGGTAAAGAGTAGAACAACGTCCGTTGGGGTGCAAGTGTTTTATTCCAATGACGGTATTCTCTGGTTATACGAAGTGGAGTGCAGTTTCCGAACCTCAAGGTAGCTCCAGTTTTTAGTTTAGTAAGGGACTTGCTAACTGATCTCCATACTGGCTAATATCAGTTTACACTCCAACCAACAGCATAGTAGGTTTCCCTTAAGTGGCTGGCCTCTTGAGCACTTATTCTTTTTAGGCTTTTTGAGGAGTGCAGGGAGGGAACACCTCGTCTACGTTTATTTGCATTCTCTAATCATGATAGATCCTGAACATCTTTTGATTTGATGTGCTGCTTTTTAAAAAGCGTGTGAGGATCCTTGAGCTCTTGAAACATTTCTGCCTGGGAGTCGGGCCTGATTTGAATTCATTTCACATTACCTAGCCCAGGACGTTGCTGGAGGGCAGGGGTCTTTTGCAGCCCCGCAGGCCTTGTGAATATTAAGTGCCCTTGAGCACAGTTGTTCAAGTGGTTGTTCCAGGAAAGCGCCACAATGTGGCAGCACTTCTTCGTGTCCTCTGTTAACTTGGGCTAACAGAGCCTTAGAGGCAGTCTTGGTGTTGGGTTGCAAATTGGAGTCGAACGTGCCTGAACACACACCACAGGGCTTGTGTGTGTTTACCTCTTCCACCTTACCCTGCAGAGCCAGACCCCAGGCAAATCCCAAGCCTTGCAAATGTGCAATTCGGAGGGTGCTGGGTTGGTAGGTGGGGAGATTCTTAGGAAGGAGACTGGAGGTATGAACCCCACTAGCAGGAGCTGTGGAGATCCAATGTCTTTTCACAGCTCTTCCCTCCCAGCGGGTCTACCATCATTTGGGTACACTAGGCTTTGCATACCTGTAAGAGGGTTGTCTTGCATCGGGAGGTTGTGGTACCATGCAGAGCAGAATGGGCAATAGAGGTCCAACGGGCCGGTGATCTGGTGGCATGTCCTCCTTCCTGTCTCCCTCAGCAACAGCATACTCCAGCCTTGGGACCCAGGCCTGCTGAGGCTCTAGGGTTGTGACATCAGCCCACGTCACAGAGGCCTGAGGGTAATAGAGTAGGCATTTCTTGCCTTTTTCTTGTTTTATAATTTAGTATGGATTTCCTATTTCAGCATAGTTTATATACAGTGTTGTGTTTGAGTTGTAGAGCAAGGTGATGAAGTTATGAATGTAGCTGTAGCTGTAGTATTTTGGATTCTTTTCCCTGTTAGGTTATTGAAGAATATTGAGTAGCGTTCCTTGTGCTATCAGGTGTGTCATCGTTGATGAATCCTTTTTGATACATTTGTATGTTTCTGTTAATCCCAACCTCCGACTTCATCCTTCCCCGTTCCCCAATTTCCCCCTCTGGGAACTCTACACTTCTTTTTTCCGTTTGTGAACCTGTGTTTCATGTCTGTAGTGCATCCTTTGTATCCGTTTTTAGACTCCACATATAAGTGATGTCTTGGGACATGTGTCTTTTTGTCTCTAAATTACCAGAATTAGTGAGGTCATCTACTGCTCCATCCATGTTGCTGCAAATAGCATGGGTTCATTTTGCTTTCTGGATGAGTGATAGTCGCCAGAATGTAAGTAACACAACATCTTTATCCATTCATCTCTCGCTGGACATTTCGGTCGTTTGTATGTCTGGGCTATGGTAAAGAGTAGCACAACGTCCGTTGGGGAGCAAGTGTTTTATTCCAATGATGGTATTCTCTGGTTATACGAACTGGAGTGTGGTTTCCGTATCTCGCGGTAGCTCCAGTTTTTAGTTTAGTAAGGGACTTGCTAACTGATCTGCATACTGGCTATTATCAATTTACACTCCCACCAACAGCATAGTAGGGTTCCCTTTATTGGCTGCCCTCTTGAGCACTTACTCTTTTTAGGCTTTTTGAGGACTGCAGCCAGGGAACACCTCGTCTACGTTTCTTTGCATTCTCTAATCATGACAGATCCTGAGCATTTTTTCCTTTGATGTGCTGTTTTTAAAAATACGTGTAAGTACCACTGAGCTCTTGAAACGTTTCTGCCTGAGAATCGGGCCAGATTTGAGTTCATTTCAGATTAAGTAGCCAAGGACATTTCTCGAGGGCAGGGGTCGTTAGCAGCCCCGCAGGCCTTGTGAATGTTAAGTGCCCTTGAGCACAGTTTTTCAAGTTGTTGTTACGGGAAGAGGCCACAATGCGGCAGCACTTCTTAATGTCCTCTGTGATAACTTGGGCAAACACAACCTTAGAGGGAGTCTTGGTGTTGGGTTGCAAATTGGAGTCGAACGTGGATGAACACACACCGCAGGGCTTGTGTATCTTTACCTCGTCCCCCTTACACTGCAACACCATTCCCCAGGAAAATCCCAGGCCTTGAAAATGTGCTATTCTGAGGGTGCTGTGGTTTGTAGGTGGGGCGATTCTAAGGAAGGAGGCTGGAGGTGGATACCCCACTAGCAGGAGCTGTGGAGATCCGGTGTCCTTTCACAGCTCCTCCCTCCCAGCGGTTCTACCATCATTTGGGTACACTAGGCTTTGACTACCTGTAAGAGGTCTGTCTTGGATCGGGAGGTTGTGGTACCATGCAGAGCAGAATGGGCAATAGAGGTCCAAGGGGCCGGTGATCTGGTGGCACGTCCTCCTTCCTGTCTCCCTCAGCAACAGCGTACTCCAGCCTTGGGACCCAGGCCTGCTGAGGCTCTGGGGTTGTGAAATCAGCCCACGTCACAGAGGCCTGAGGGTAATAGAGTAGGCATTTCTTCCCTTTTTCTTGTTTTATAACTTAGTATGGATTTCCTATGTCAGCATAGTTTACATACAGTGTTGTGGTTGAGTTCTACAGCAAGGTGATGAAGTTATGAATGTAGCTGTACCTGTAGTATTTTGGATTCTTTTCCCTGTTAGGTTATTGAAGAATATTGAGTAGTGTTCCTTGTGCTATCAGGTGTGTCATCGTTGATGAATTCTTTTTGATACATTAGTGTGTTTCTGTTAATCCCAACCTCCGACTTCATCCTTCCCCGTTCCCCAATTTCCCCCTCTGGGAACTCTACACTTGTTTTTTCCGTTTGTGAACCTGTGTTTCATGTCTGTACTGCATCCTTTGTATCCCTTTTTAGACTCCACATATAAGTGATGTCCTGGGATATGTGTCTTTCGGTCTCTAAATTACCAGAATTAGTGAGATCATCTACTGCTCCATCCATGTTGCTGCCAATAGCATGGGTTCATTTTGCTTTCTGGATGAGTGATAGTCGCCAGAATGTAAGTAACACAACATCTTTATCCATTCATCTCTCGCTGGACATTTCGGTCGTTTGTATGTCTGGGCTATGGGAAAGAGTAGCACAACGTCCGTTGGGGAGCAAGTGTTTTATTCCAATGATGGTATTCTCTGGTTATACGAACCGGAGTGTGGTTTCCGTATCTCGCGGTAGCTCCAGTTTTTAGTTTAGTAAGGGACTTGCTAACTGATCTCCATACTGGCTATTATCAATTTACACTCCCACCAACAGCATAGTAGGGTTCCCTTTATTGGCTGCCCTCTTGAGCACTTACTCTTTTTAGGCTTTTTGAGGACTGCAGCCAGGGAACACCTCGTCTACGTTTCTTTGCATTCTCTAATCATGACAGATCCTGAGCATTTTTTCCTTTGATGTGCTGTTTTTAAAAATACGTGTAAGTACCTCTGAGTTCTTGAAACATATCTGCCTGAGAATCGGGCCAGATTTGAGTTCATTTCAGATTAAGTAACCAAGGACATTTCTCGAGGGCAGGGGTCGTTAGCAGCCCCGCAGGCCTTGTGAATGTTAAGTGCCCTTGAGCACAGTTTTTCAAGTTGTTGTTACGGGAAGAGGCCACAAGGCGGCAGCACTTCTTAATGTCCTGTGTGTTAACTTGGGCAAACACAACCTTAGAGGGAGTCTTGGTGTTGGGTTGCAAACTGGAGTCGAACGTGGATGAACACACACCGCAGGGCTTGTGTATCTTTACCTCGTCCCCCTTACACTGCACCACCAGTCCCCAGGAAAATCCCAGGCCTTGAAAATGTGCTATTCTGAGGGTGCTGTGGTTTGTAGGTGGGGCGATTCTAAGGAAGGAGGCTGGAGGTGGATACCCCACTAGCAGGAGCTGTGGAGATCCGGTGTCCTTTCACAGCTCCTCCCTCCCAGCGGTTCTACCATCATTTGGGTACACTAGGCTTTGCCTACCTGTAAGAGGTCTGTCTTGGATCGGGAGGTTGTGGTACCATGCAGAGCAGAATGGGCAATAGAGGTCCAAGGGGCCGGTGATCTGGTGGCACGTCCTCCTTCCTGTCTCCCTCAGCAACAGCGTACTCCAGCCTTGGGACCCAGGCCTGCTGGGGCTCTAGGGTTGTGACATCAGCCCACGTCACAGAGGCCTGAGGGTAATAGAGTAGGCATTTCTTGCCTTTTTCTTGTTTTATAATTTAGTATGGATTTCCTATGTCAGCATAGTTTATATACAGTGTTGTGTTTGAGTTCTACAGCAAGGTGATGAAGTAATGAATGTAGCTCTACCTGTAGTATTTTGGATTCTTTTCCCTGTTAGGTTATTGAAGAATATTGAGTAGTGTTCCTTGTGCTATCAGGTGTGTCATCGTTGATGAATTCTTTTTGATACATTAGTGTGTTTCTGTTAATCCCAACCTCCGACTTCATCCTTCCCCGTTCTCCAATTTTCCCCTCTGGGAACTCTACACTTCTTTTTTCCATTTGTGAACCTGTGTTTCATTTCTGTACTGCATCCTTTGTATCCCTTTTTAGACTCCACATATAAGTGATGTCCTGGGATATGTGTCTTTCGGTCTCTAAATTACCAGAATTACTGAGGTCATCTACTGCTCAATCCATGTTGCTGCAAATAGCATCAGTTCATTTTGTTTTCTGGATGAGTGATAGTCGCCAAAATGTAAGTAGCACAACATCTTTATCCATTCATCTTTCGCTGGACATTTCACTCGTTTGTATGTCTGGGCTATGGTAAAGAGTAGAACAACGTCCGTTGGGGTGCAATTGTTTTATTCCAATGATGGTATTCTCTGGTTATACGAAGTGGAGTGCAGTTTCCGAACCTCAAGGTAGCTCCAGTTTTTAGTTTAGTAAGGGACTTGCTAACTGATCTCCATACTGGCTAATATCAGTTTACACTCCAACCAACAGCATAGTAGGGTTCCCTTAAGTGGCTGGCCTCTTGAGCACTTATTCTTTTTAGGCTTTTTGAGGAGTGCAGGGAGGGAACACCTCGTCTACGTTTATTTGCATTCTCTAATCATGATAGATCCTGAACATCTTTTGATTTGATGTGCTGTTTTTTAAAAAGCGTGTGAGGATCCTTGAGCTCTTGAAACATTTCTGCCTGGGAGTCGGGCCTGATTTGAATTCATTTCACATTACCTAGCCCAGGACGTTGCTGGAGGGCAGGGGTCTTTTGCAGCCCCGCAGGCCTTGTGAATATTAAGTGCCCTTGAGCACAGTTGTTCAAGTGGTTGTTCCAGGAAAGCGCCACAATGTGGCAGCACTTCTTCGTGTCCTCTGTTAACTTGGGCTAACAGAGCCTTAGAGGCAGTCTTGGTGTTGGGTTGCAAATTGGAGTCGAACGTGCCTGAACACACACCACAGGGCTTGTGTGTGTTTACCTCTTCCACCTTACCCTGCAGAGCCAGACCCCAGGCAAATCCCAAGCCTTGCAAATGTGCAATTCGGAGGGTGCTGGGTTGGTAGGTGGGGAGATTCTAAGGAAGGAGGCTGGAGGTACGAACCCCACTAGCAGGAGCTGTGGAGATCCAATGTCTTTTCACAGCTCTTCCCTCCCAGCGGGTCTACCATCATTTGGGTACACTAGGCTTTGCATACCTGTAAGAGGGTTGTCTTGCATCGGGAGGTTGTGGTACCATGCAGAGCAGAATGGGCAATAGAGGTCCAACGGGCCGGTGATCTGGTGGCATGTCCTCCTTCCTGTCTCCCTCAGCAACAGCATACTCCAGCCTTGGGACCCAGGCCTGCTGAGGCTCTAGGGTTGTGACATCAGCCCACGTCACAGAGGCCTGAGGGTAATAGAGTAGGCATTTCTTGCCTTTTTCTTGTTTTATAATTTAGTATGGATTTCCTATTTCAGCATAGTTTATATACAGTGTTGTGTTTGAGTTGTACAGCAAGGTGATGAAGTTCTGAATGTAGCTGTAGCTGTAGTATTTTGGATTCTTTTCCCTGTTAGGTTATTGAAGAATATTGAGTAGCGTTCCTTGTGCTATCAGGTGTGTCATCGTTGATGAATCCTTTTTGATACATTTGTGTGTTTCTGTTAATCCCAACCTCCGACTTCATCCTTCCCCGTTCCCCAATTTCCCCCTCTGGGAACTCTACACTTCTTTTTTCCGTTTGTGAACCTGTGTTTCATGTCTGTACTGCATCCTTTGTATCCCTTTTTAGACTCCACATATAAGTGATGTCTTGGGACATGTGTCTTTTTGTCTCTAAATTACCAGAATTAGTGAGGTCATCTACTGCTCCATCCATGTTGCTGCAAATAGCATGGGTTCATTTTGCTTTCTGGATGAGTGATAGTCGCCAGAATGTAAGTAACACAACATCTTTATCCATTCATCTCTCGCTGGACATTTCGGTCGTTTGTATGTCTGGGCTATGGTAAAGAGTAGCACAACGTCCGTTGGGGAGCAAGTGTTTTATTCCAATGATGGTATTCTCTGGTTATACGAACTGGAGTGTGGTTTCCGTATCTCGCGGTAGCTCCAGTTTTTAGTTTAGTAAGGGACTTGCTAACTGATCTGCATACTGGCTATTATCAATTTACACTCCCACCAACAGCATAGTAGGGTTCCCTTTATTGGCTGCCCTCTTGAGCACTTACTCTTTTTAGGCTTTTTGAGGACTGCAGCCAGGGAACACCTCGTCTACGTTTCTTTGCATTCTCTAATCATGACAGATCCTGAGCATTTTTTCCTTTGATGTGCTGTTTTTAAAAATACGTGTAAGTACCACTGAGCTCTTGAAACGTTTCTGCCTGAGAATCGGGCCAGATTTGAGTTCATTTCAGATTAAGTAGCCAAGGACATTTCTCGAGGGCAGGGGTCGTTAGCAGCCCCGCAGGCCTTGTGAATGTTAAGTGCCCTTGAGCACAGTTTTTCAAGTTGTTGTTACGGGAAGAGGCCACAAGGCGGCAGCACTTCTTAATGTCCTCTGTGATAACTTGGGCAAACACAACCTTAGAGGGAGTCTTGGTGTTGGGTTGCAAATTGGAGTCGAACGTGGATGAACACACACCGCAGGGCTTGTGTATCTTTACCTCGTCCCCCTTACACTGCACCACCAGTCCCCAGGAAAATCCCAGGCCTTGAAAATGTGCTATTCTGAGGGTGCTGTGGTTTGTAGGTGGGGCGATTCTAAGGAAGGAGGCTGGAGGTGGATACCCCACTAGCAGGAGCTGTGGAGATCCGGTGTCCTTTCACAGCTCCTCCCTCCCAGCGGTTCTACCATCATTTGGGTACACTAGGCTTTGCCTACCTGTAAGAGGTCTGTCTTGGATCGGGAGGTTGTGGTACCATGCAGAGCAGAATGGGCAATAGAGGTCCAAGGGGCCGGTGATCTGGTGGCACGTCCTCCTTCCTGTCTCCCTCAGCAACAGCATACTCCAGCCTTGGGACCCAGGCCTGCTGAGGCTCTGGGGTTGTGACATCAGCCCACGTCACAGAGGCCTGAGGGTAATAGAGTAGGCATTTCTTCCCTTTTTCTTGTTTTATAACTTAGTATGGATTTCCTATGTCAGCATAGTTTACATACAGTGTTGTGTTTGAGTTCTACAGCAAGGTGATGAAGTTATGAATGTAGCTGTACCTGTAGTATTTTGGATTCTTTTCCCTGTTAGGTTATTGAAGAATATTGAGTAGTGTTCCTTGTGCTATCAGGTGTGTCATCGTTGATGAATTCTTTTTGATACATTAGTGTGTTTCTGTTAATCCCAACCTCCGACTTCATCCTTCCCCGTTCCCCAATTTCCCCCTCTGGGAACTCTATACTTGTTTTTTCCATTTGTGAACTTGTGTTTCATGTCTGTACTGCATCCTTTGTATCCCTTTTTAGACTCCACATATAAGTGATGTCCTGGGATATGTGTCTTTCGGTCTCTAAATTACCAGAATTACTGAGGTCATCTACTGCTCAATCCATGTTGCTGCAAATAGCATGAGTTCATTTTGTTTTCTGGATGAGTGATAGTCGCCAAAATGTAAGTAGCACAACGTCTTTATCCATTCATCTTTCGCTGGACATTTCACTCGTTTGTATGTCTGGGCTATGGTAAAGAGTAGAACAACGTCCGTTGGGGTGCAAGTGTTTTATTCCAATGACGGTATTCTCTGGTTATACGAAGTGGAGTGCAGTTTCCGAACCTCAAGGTAGCTCCAGTTTTTAGTTTAGTAAGGGACTTGCTAACTGATCTCCATACTGGCTAATATCAGTTTACACTCCAACCAACAGCATAGTAGGTTTCCCTTAAGTGGCTGGCCTCTTGAGCACTTATTCTTTTTAGGCTTTTTGAGGAGTGCAGGGAGGGAACACCTCGTCTACGTTTATTTGCATTCTCTAATCATGATAGATCCTGAACATCTTTTGATTTGATGTGCTGCTTTTTAAAAAGCGTGTGAGGATCCTTGAGCTCTTGAAACATTTCTGCCTGGGAGTCGGGCCTGATTTGAATTCATTTCACATTACCTAGCCCAGGACGTTGCTGGAGGGCAGGGGTCTTTTGCAGCCCCGCAGGCCTTGTGAATATTAAGTGCCCTTGAGCACAGTTGTTCAAGTGGTTGTTCCAGGAAAGCGCCACAATGTGGCAGCACTTCTTCGTGTCCTCTGTTAACTTGGGCTAACAGAGCCTTAGAGGCAGTCTTGGTGTTGGGTTGCAAATTGGAGTCGAACGTGCCTGAACACACACCACAGGGCTTGTGTGTGTTTACCTCTTCCCCCTTACCCTGCAGAGCCAGACCCCAGGCAAATCCCAAGCCTTGCAAATGTGCAATTCGGAGGGTGCTGGGTTGGTAGGTGGGGAGATTCTAAGGAAGGAGACTGGAGGTATGAACCCCACTAGCAGGAGCTGTGGAGATCCAATGTCTTTTCACAGCTCTTCCCTCCCAGCGGGTCTACCATCATTTGGGTACACTAGGCTTTGCATACCTGTAAGAGGGTTGTCTTGCATCGGGAGGTTGTGGTACCATGCAGAGCAGAATGGGCAATAGAGGTCCAACGGGCCGGTGATCTGGTGGCATGTCCTCCTTCCTGTCTCCCTCAGCAACAGCATACTCCAGCCTTGGGACCCAGGCCTGCTGAGGCTCTAGGGTTGTGACATCAGCCCACGTCACAGAGGCCTGAGGGTAATAGAGTAGGCATTTCTTGCCTTTTTCTTGTTTTATAATTTAGTATGGATTTCCTATTTCAGCATAGTTTATATACAGTGTTGTGTTTGAGTTGTACAGCAAGGTGATGAAGTTCTGAATGTAGCTGTAGCTGTAGTATTTTGGATTCTTTTCCCTGTTAGGTTATTGAAGAATATTGAGTAGCGTTCCTTGTGCTATCAGGTGTGTCATCGTTGATGAATCCTTTTTGATACATTTGTGTGTTTCTGTTAATCCCAACCTCCGACTTCATCCTTCCCCGTTCCCCAATTTCCCCCTCTGGGAACTCTACACTTCTTTTTTCCGTTTGTGAACCTGTGTTTCATGTCTGTACTGCATCCTTTGTATCCCTTTTTAGACTCCACATATAAGTGATGTCTTGGGACATGTGTCTTTTTGTCTCTAAATTACCAGAATTAGTGAGGTCATCTACTGCTCCATCCATGTTGCTGCAAATAGCATGGGTTCATTTTGCTTTCTGGATGAGTGATAGTCGCCAGAATGTAAGTAACACAACATCTTTATCCATTCATCTCTCGCTGGACATTTCGGTCGTTTGTATGTCTGGGCTATGGTAAAGAGTAGCACAACGTCCGTTGGGGAGCAAGTGTTTTATTCCAATGATGGTATTCTCTGGTTATACGAACTGGAGTGTGGTTTCCGTATCTCGCGGTAGCTCCAGTTTTTAGTTTAGTAAGGGACTTGCTAACTGATCTGCATACTGGCTATTATCAATTTACACTCCCACCAACAGCATAGTAGGGTTCCCTTTATTGGCTGCCCTCTTGAGCACTTACTCTTTTTAGGCTTTTTGAGGACTGCAGCCAGGGAACACCTCGTCTACGTTTCTTTGCATTCTCTAATCATGACAGATCCTGAGCATTTTTTCCTTTGATGTGCTGTTTTTAAAAATACGTGTAAGTACCACTGAGCTCTTGAAACGTTTCTGCCTGAGAATCGGGCCAGATTTGAGTTCATTTCAGATTAAGTAGCCAAGGACATTTCTCGAGGGCAGGGGTCGTTAGCAGCCCCGCAGGCCTTGTGAATGTTAAGTGCCCTTGAGCACAGTTTTTCAAGTTGTTGTTACGGGAAGAGGCCACAAGGCGGCAGCACTTCTTAATGTCCTCTGTGATAACTTGGGCAAACACAACCTTAGAGGGAGTCTTGGTGTTGGGTTGCAAATTGGAGTCGAACGTGGATGAACACACACCGCAGGGCTTGTGTATCTTTACCTCGTCCCCCTTACACTGCACCACCAGTCCCCAGGAAAATCCCAGGCCTTGAAAATGTGCTATTCTGAGGGTGCTGTGGTTTGTAGGTGGGGCGATTCTAAGGAAGGAGGCTGGAGGTGGATACCCCACTAGCAGGAGCTGTGGAGATCCGGTGTCCTTTCACAGCTCCTCCCTCCCAGCGGTTCTACCATCATTTGGGTACACTAGGCTTTGCCTACCTGTAAGAGGTCTGTCTTGGATCGGGAGGTTGTGGTACCATGCAGAGCAGAATGGGCAATAGAGGTCCAAGGGGCCGGTGATCTGGTGGCACGTCCTCCTTCCTGTCTCCCTCAGCAACAGCATACTCCAGCCTTGGGACCCAGGCCTGCTGAGGCTCTGGGGTTGTGACATCAGCCCACGTCACAGAGGCCTGAGGGTAATAGAGTAGGCATTTCTTCCCTTTTTCTTGTTTTATAACTTAGTATGGATTTCCTATGTCAGCATAGTTTACATACAGTGTTGTGTTTGAGTTCTACAGCAAGGTGATGAAGTTATGAATGTAGCTGTACCTGTAGTATTTTGGATTCTTTTCCCTGTTAGGTTATTGAAGAATATTGAGTAGTGTTCCTTGTGCTATCAGGTGTGTCATCGTTGATGAATTCTTTTTGATACATTAGTGTGTTTCTGTTAATCCCAACCTCCGACTTCATCCTTCCCCGTTCCCCAATTTCCCCCTCTGGGAACTCTATACTTGTTTTTTCCATTTGTGAACTTGTGTTTCATGTCTGTACTGCATCCTTTGTATCCCTTTTTAGACTCCACATATAAGTGATGTCCTGGGATATGTGTCTTTCGGTCTCTAAATTACCAGAATTACTGAGGTCATCTACTGCTCAATCCATGTTGCTGCAAATAGCATGAGTTCATTTTGTTTTCTGGATGAGTGATAGTCGCCAAAATGTAAGTAGCACAACGTCTTTATCCATTCATCTTTCGCTGGACATTTCACTCGTTTGTATGTCTGGGCTATGGTAAAGAGTAGAACAACGTCCGTTGGGGTGCAAGTGTTTTATTCCAATGACGGTATTCTCTGGTTATACGAAGTGGAGTGCAGTTTCCGAACCTCAAGGTAGCTCCAGTTTTTAGTTTAGTAAGGGACTTGCTAACTGATCTCCATACTGGCTAATATCAGTTTACACTCCAACCAACAGCATAGTAGGTTTCCCTTAAGTGGCTGGCCTCTTGAGCACTTATTCTTTTTAGGCTTTTTGAGGAGTGCAGGGAGGGAACACCTCGTCTACGTTTATTTGCATTCTCTAATCATGATAGATCCTGAACATCTTTTGATTTGATGTGCTGCTTTTTAAAAAGCGTGTGAGGATCCTTGAGCTCTTGAAACATTTCTGCCTGGGAGTCGGGCCTGATTTGAATTCATTTCACATTACCTAGCCCAGGACGTTGCTGGAGGGCAGGGGTCTTTTGCAGCCCCGCAGGCCTTGTGAATATTAAGTGCCCTTGAGCACAGTTGTTCAAGTGGTTGTTCCAGGAAAGCGCCACAATGTGGCAGCACTTCTTCGTGTCCTCTGTTAACTTGGGCTAACAGAGCCTTAGAGGCAGTCTTGGTGTTGGGTTGCAAATTGGAGTCGAACGTGCCTGAACACACACCACAGGGCTTGTGTGTGTTTACCTCTTCCCCCTTACCCTGCAGAGCCAGACCCCAGGCAAATCCCAAGCCTTGCAAATGTGCAATTCGGAGGGTGCTGGGTTGGTAGGTGGGGAGATTCTAAGGAAGGAGACTGGAGGTATGAACCCCACTAGCAGGAGCTGTGGAGATCCAATGTCTTTTCACAGCTCTTCCCTCCCAGCGGGTCTACCATCATTTGGGTACACTAGGCTTTGCATACCTGTAAGAGGGTTGTCTTGCATCGGGAGGTTGTGGTACCATGCAGAGCAGAATGGGCAATAGAGGTCCAACGGGCCGGTGATCTGGTGGCATGTCCTCCTTCCTGTCTCCCTCAGCAACAGCATACTCCAGCCTTGGGACCCAGGCCTGCTGAGGCTCTAGGGTTGTGACATCAGCCCACGTCACAGAGGCCTGAGGGTAATAGAGTAGGCATTTCTTGCCTTTTTCTTGTTTTATAATTTAGTATGGATTTCCTATTTCAGCATAGTTTATATACAGTGTTGTGTTTGAGTTGTACAGCAAGGTGATGAAGTTCTGAATGTAGCTGTAGCTGTAGTATTTTGGATTCTTTTCCCTGTTAGGTTATTGAAGAATATTGAGTAGCGTTCCTTGTGCTATCAGGTGTGTCATCGTTGATGAATCCTTTTTGATACATTTGTATGTTTCTGTTAATCCCAACCTCCGACTTCATCCTTCCCCGTTCCCCAATTTCCCCCTCTGGGAACTCTACACTTGTTTTTTCCGTTTGTGAACCTGTGTTTCATGTCTGTACTGCATCCTTTGTATCCCTTTTTAGACTCCACATATAAGTGATGTCTTGGGACATGTGTCTTTTTGTCTCTAAATTACCAGAATTAGTGAGGTCATCTACTGCTCCATCCATGTTGCTGCAAATAGCATGGGTTCATTTTGCTTTCTGGATGAGTGATAGTCGCCAGAATGTAAGTAACACAACATGTTTATCCATTCATCTCTCGCTGGACATTTCGGTCGTTTGTATGTCTGGGCTATGGTAAAGAGTAGCACAACGTCCGTTGGGGAGCAAGTGTTTTATTCCAATGATGGTATTCTCTGGTTATACGAACTGGAGTGTGGTTTCCGTATCTCGCGGTAGCTCCAGTTTTTAGTTTAGTAAGGGACTTGCTAACTGATCTGCATACTGGCTATTATCAATTTACACTCCCACCAACAGCATAGTAGGGTTCCCTTTATTGGCTGCCCTCTTGAGCACTTACTCTTTTTAGGCTTTTTGAGGACTGCAGCCAGGGAACACCTCGTCTACGTTTCTTTGCATTCTCTAATCATGACAGATCCTGAGCATTTTTTCCTTTGATGTGCTGTTTTTAAAAATACGTGTAAGTACCACTGAGCTCTTGAAACGTTTCTGCCTGAGAATCGGGCCAGATTTGAGTTCATTTCAGATTAAGTAGCCAAGGACATTTCTCGAGGGCAGGGGTCGTTAGCAGCCCCGCAGGCCTTGTGAATGTTAAGTGCCCTTGAGCACAGTTTTTCAAGTTGTTGTTACGGGAAGAGGCCACAATGCGGCAGCACTTCTTAATGTCCTCTGTGATAACTTGGGCAAACACAACCTTAGAGGGAGTCTTGGTGTTGGGTTGCAAATTGGAGTCGAACGTGGATGAACACACACCGCAGGGCTTGTGTATCTTTACCTCGTCCCCCTTACACTGCACCACCATTCCCCAGGAAAATCCCAGGCCTTGAAAATGTGCTATTCTGAGGGTGCTGTGGTTTGTAGGTGGGGCGATTCTAAGGAAGGAGGCTGGAGGTGGATACCCCACTAGCAGGAGCTGTGGAGATCCGGTGTCCTTTCACAGCTCCTCCCTCCCAGCGGTTCTACCATCATTTGGGTACACTAGGCTTTGCCTACCTGTAAGAGGTCTGTCTTGGATCGGGAGGTTGTGGTACCATGCAGAGCAGAATGGGCAATAGAGGTCCAAGGGGCCGGTGATCTGGTGGCACGTCCTCCTTCCTGTCTCCCTCAGCAACAGCGTACTCCAGCCTTGGGACCCAGGCCTGCTGAGGCTCTGGGGTTGTGACATCAGCCCACGTCACAGAGGCCTGAGGGTAATAGAGTAGGCATTTCTTCCCTTTTTCTTGTTTTATAACTTAGTATGGATTTCCTATGTCAGCATAGTTTACATACAGTGTTGTGGTTGAGTTCTACAGCAAGGTGATGAAGTTATGAATGTAGCTGTACCTGTAGTATTTTGGATTCTTTTCCCTGTTAGGTTATTGAAGAATATTGAGTAGTGTTCCTTGTGCTATCAGGTGTGTCATCGTTGATGAATTCTTTTTGATACATTAGTGTGTTTCTGTTAATCCCAACCTCCGACTTCATCCTTCCCCGTTCCCCAATTTCCCCCTCTGGGAACTCTACACTTGTTTTTTCCGTTTGTGAACCTGTGTTTCATGTCTGTACTGCATCCTGTGTATCCCTTTTTAGACTCCACATATAAGTGATGTCCTGGGATATGTGTCTTTCGGTCTCTAAATTACCAGAATTAGTGAGATCATCTACTGCTCCATCCATGTTGCTGCCAATAGCATGGGTTCATTTTGCTTTCTGGATGAGTGATAGTCCCCAGAATGTAAGTAACACAACATCTTTATCCATTCATCTCTCGCTGGACATTTCGGTCGTTTGTATGTCTGGGCTATGGGAAAGAGTAGCACAACGTCCGTTGGGGAGCAAGTGTTTTATTCTAATGATGGTATTCTCTGGTTATACGAACTGGAGTGTGGTTTCCGTATCTCGCGGTAGCTCCAGTTTTTAGTTTAGTAAGGGACTTGCTAACTGATCTCCATACTGACTATTATCAATTTACACTCCCACCAACAGCATAGTAGGGTTCCCTTTATTGGCTGCCCTCTTGAGCACTTACTCTTTTTAGGCTTTTTGAGGACTGCAGCCAGGGAACACCTCGTCTACGTTTCTTTGCATTCTCTAATCATGACAGATCCTGAGCATTTTTTCCTTTGATGTGCTGTTTTTAAAAATACGTGTAAGTACCTCTGAGTTCTTGAAACATATCTGCCTGAGAATCGGGCCAGATTTGAGTTCATTTCAGATTAAGTAACCAAGGACATTTCTCGAGGGCAGGGGTCGTTAGCAGCCCCGCAGGCCTTGTGAATGTTAAGTGCCCTTGAGCACAGTTTTTCAAGTTGTTGTTACGGGAAGAGGCCACAAGGCGGCAGCACTTCTTAATGTCCTGTGTGTTAACTTGGGCAAACACAACCTTAGAGGGAGTCTTGGTGTTGGGTTGCAAACTGGAGTCGAACGTGGATGAACACACACCGCAGGGCTTGTGTATCTTTACCTCGTCCCCCTTACACTGCACCACCAGTCCCCAGGAAAATCCCAGGCCTTGAAAATGTGCTATTCTGAGGGTGCTGTGGTTTGTAGGTGGGGCGATTCTAAGGAAGGAGGCTGGAGGTGGATACCCCACTAGCAGGAGCTGTGGAGATCCGGTGTCCTTTCACAGCTCCTCCCTCCCAGCGGTTCTACCATCATTTGGGTACACTAGGCTTTGCCTACCTGTAAGAGGTCTGTCTTGGATCGGGAGGTTGTGGTACCATGCAGAGCAGAATGGGCAATAGAGGTCCAAGGGGCCGGTGATCTGGTGGCACGTCCTCCTTCCTGTCTCCCTCAGCAACAGCGTACTCCAGCCTTGGGACCCAGGCCTGCTGGGGCTCTAGGGTTGTGACATCAGCCCACGTCACAGAGGCCTGAGGGTAATAGAGTAGGCATTTCTTGCCTTTTTCTTGTTTTATAATTTAGTATGGATTTCCTATGTCAGCATAGTTTATATACAGTGTTGTGTTTGAGTTCTACAGCAAGGTGATGAAGTAATGAATGTAGCTCTACCTGTAGTATTTTGGATTCTTTTCCCTGTTAGGTTATTGAAGAATATTGAGTAGTGTTCCTTGTGCTATCAGGTGTGTCATCGTTGATGAATTCTTTTTGATACATTAGTGTGTTTCTGTTAATCCCAACCTCCGACTTCATCCTTCCCCGTTCTCCAATTTTCCCCTCTGGGAACTCTACACTTCTTTTTTCCATTTGTGAACCTGTGTTTCATTTCTGTACTGCATCCTTTGTATCCCTTTTTAGACTCCACATATAAGTGATGTCCTGGGATATGTGTCTTTCGGTCTCTAAATTACCAGAATTACTGAGGTCATCTACTGCTCAATCCATGTTGCTGCAAATAGCATCAGTTCATTTTGTTTTCTGGATGAGTGATAGTCGCCAAAATGTAAGTAGCACAACATCTTTATCCATTCATCTTTCGCTGGACATTTCACTCGTTTGTATGTCTGGGCTATGGTAAAGAGTAGAACAACGTCCGTTGGGGTGCAATTGTTTTATTCCAATGATGGTATTCTCTGGTTATACGAAGTGGAGTGCAGTTTCCGAACCTCAAGGTAGCTCCAGTTTTTAGTTTAGTAAGGGACTTGCTAACTGATCTCCATACTGGCTAATATCAGTTTACACTCCAACCAACAGCATAGTAGGGTTCCCTTAAGTGGCTGGCCTCTTGAGCACTTATTCTTTTTAGGCTTTTTGAGGAGTGCAGGGAGGGAACACCTCGTCTACGTTTATTTGCATTCTCTAATCATGATAGATCCTGAACATCTTTTGATTTGATGTGCTGTTTTTTAAAAAGCGTGTGAGGATCCTTGAGCTCTTGAAACATTTCTGCCTGGGAGTCGGGCCTGATTTGAATTCATTTCACATTACCTAGCCCAGGACGTTGCTGGAGGGCAGGGGTCTTTTGCAGCCCCGCAGGCCTTGTGAATATTAAGTGCCCTTGAGCACAGTTGTTCAAGTGGTTGTTCCAGGAAAGCGCCACAATGTGGCAGCACTTCTTCGTGTCCTCTGTTAACTTGGGCTAACAGAGCCTTAGAGGCAGTCTTGGTGTTGGGTTGCAAATTGGAGTCGAACGTGCCTGAACACACACCACAGGGCTTGTGTGTGTTTACCTCTTCCACCTTACCCTGCAGAGCCAGACCCCAGGCAAATCCCAAGCCTTGCAAATGTGCAATTCGGAGGGTGCTGGGTTGGTAGGTGGGGAGATTCTAAGGAAGGAGGCTGGAGGTACGAACCCCACTAGCAGGAGCTGTGGAGATCCAATGTCTTTTCACAGCTCTTCCCTCCCAGCGGGTCTACCATCATTTGGGTACACTAGGCTTTGCATACCTGTAAGAGGGTTGTCTTGCATCGGGAGGTTGTGGTACCATGCAGAGCAGAATGGGCAATAGAGGTCCAACGGGCCGGTGATCTGGTGGCATGTCCTCCTTCCTGTCTCCCTCAGCAACAGCATACTCCAGCCTTGGGACCCAGGCCTGCTGAGGCTCTAGGGTTGTGACATCAGCCCACGTCACAGAGGCCTGAGGGTAATAGAGTAGGCATTTCTTGCCTTTTTCTTGTTTTATAATTTAGTATGGATTTCCTATTTCAGCATAGTTTATATACAGTGTTGTGTTTGAGTTGTACAGCAAGGTGATGAAGTTCTGAATGTAGCTGTAGCTGTAGTATTTTGGATTCTTTTCCCTGTTAGGTTATTGAAGAATATTGAGTAGCGTTCCTTGTGCTATCAGGTGTGTCATCGTTGATGAATCCTTTTTGATACATTTGTGTGTTTCTGTTAATCCCAACCTCCGACTTCATCCTTCCCCGTTCCCCAATTTCCCCCTCTGGGAACTCTACACTTCTTTTTTCCGTTTGTGAACCTGTGTTTCATGTCTGTACTGCATCCTTTGTATCCCTTTTTAGACTCCACATATAAGTGATGTCTTGGGACATGTGTCTTTTTGTCTCTAAATTACCAGAATTAGTGAGGTCATCTACTGCTCCATCCATGTTGCTGCAAATAGCATGGGTTCATTTTGCTTTCTGGATGAGTGATAGTCGCCAGAATGTAAGTAACACAACATCTTTATCCATTCATCTCTCGCTGGACATTTCGGTCGTTTGTATGTCTGGGCTATGGTAAAGAGTAGCACAACGTCCGTTGGGGAGCAAGTGTTTTATTCCAATGATGGTATTCTCTGGTTATACGAACTGGAGTGTGGTTTCCGTATCTCGCGGTAGCTCCAGTTTTTAGTTTAGTAAGGGACTTGCTAACTGATCTGCATACTGGCTATTATCAATTTACACTCCCACCAACAGCATAGTAGGGTTCCCTTTATTGGCTGCCCTCTTGAGCACTTACTCTTTTTAGGCTTTTTGAGGACTGCAGCCAGGGAACACCTCGTCTACGTTTCTTTGCATTCTCTAATCATGACAGATCCTGAGCATTTTTTCCTTTGATGTGCTGTTTTTAAAAATACGTGTAAGTACCACTGAGCTCTTGAAACGTTTCTGCCTGAGAATCGGGCCAGATTTGAGTTCATTTCAGATTAAGTAACCAAGGACATTTCTCGAGGGCAGGGGTCGTTAGCAGCCCCGCAGGCCTTGTGAATGTTAAGTGCCCTTGAGCACAGTTTTTCAAGTTGTTGTTACGGGAAGAGGCCACAAGGCGGCAGCACTTCTTAATGTCCTGTGTGTTAACTTGGGCAAACACAACCTTAGAGGGAGTCTTGGTGTTGGGTTGCAAATTGGAGTCGAACGTGGATGAACACACACCGCAGGGCTTGTGTATCTTTACCTCGTCCCCCTTACACTGCACCACCAGTCCCCAGGAAAATCCCAGGCCTTGAAAATGTGCTATTCTGAGGGTGCTGTGGTTTGTAGGTGGGGCGATTCTAAGGAAGGAGGCTGGAGGTGGATACCCCACTAGCAGGAGCTGTGGAGATCCGGTGTCCTTTCACAGCTCCTCCCTCCCAGCGGTTCTACCATCATTTGGGTACACTAGGCTTTGCCTACCTGTAAGAGGTCTGTCTTGGATCGGGAGGTTGTGGTACCATGCAGAGCAGAATGGGCAATAGAGGTCCAAGGGGCCGGTGATCTGGTGGCACGTCCTCCTTCCTGTCTCCCTCAGCAACAGCATACTCCAGCCTTGGGACCCAGGCCTGCTGAGGCTCTGGGGTTGTGACATCAGCCCACGTCACAGAGGCCTGAGGGTAATAGAGTAGGCATTTCTTCCCTTTTTCTTGTTTTATAACTTAGTATGGATTTCCTATGTCAGCATAGTTTACATACAGTGTTGTGTTTGAGTTTTACAGCAAGGTGATGAAGTTATGAATGTAGCTGTACCTGTAGTATTTTGGATTCTTTTCCCTGTTAGGTTATTGAAGAATATTGAGTAGTGTTCCTTGTGCTATCAGGTGTGTCATCGTTGATGAATTCTTTTTGATACATTAGTGTGTTTCTGTTAATCCCAACCTCCGACTTCATCCTTCCCCGTTCCCCAATTTCCCCCTCTGGGAACTCTATACTTGTTTTTTCCATTTGTGAACTTGTGTTTCATGTCTGTACTGCATCCTTTGTATCCCTTTTTAGACTCCACATATAAGTGATGTCCTGGGATATGTGTCTTTCGGTCTCTAAATTACCAGAATTACTGAGGTCATCTACTGCTCAATCCATGTTGCTGCAAATAGCATGAGTTCATTTTGTTTTCTGGATGAGTGATAGTCGCCAAAATGTAAGTAGCACAACGTCTTTATCCATTCATCTTTCGCTGGACATTTCACTCGTTTGTATGTCTGGGCTATGGTAAAGAGTAGAACAACGTCCGTTGGGGTGCAAGTGTTTTATTCCAATGACGGTATTCTCTGGTTATACGAAGTGGAGTGCAGTTTCCGAACCTCAAGGTAGCTCCAGTTTTTAGTTTAGTAAGGGACTTGCTAACTGATCTCCATACTGGCTAATATCAGTTTACACTCCAACCAACAGCATAGTAGGTTTCCCTTAAGTGGCTGGCCTCTTGAGCACTTATTCTTTTTAGGCTTTTTGAGGAGTGCAGGGAGGGAACACCTCGTCTACGTTTATTTGCATTCTCTAATCATGATAGATCCTGAACATCTTTTGATTTGATGTGCTGCTTTTTAAAAAGCGTGTGAGGATCCTTGAGCTCTTGAAACATTTCTGCCTGGGAGTCGGGCCTGATTTGAATTCATTTCACATTACCTAGCCCAGGACGTTGCTGGAGGGCAGGGGTCTTTTGCAGCCCCGCAGGCCTTGTGAATATTAAGTGCCCTTGAGCACAGTTGTTCAAGTGGTTGTTCCAGGAAAGCGCCACAATGTGGCAGCACTTCTTCGTGTCCTCTGTTAACTTGGGCTAACAGAGCCTTAGAGGCAGTCTTGGTGTTGGGTTGCAAATTGGAGTCGAACGTGCCTGAACACACACCACAGGGCTTGTGTGTGTTTACCTCTTCCCCCTTACCCTGCAGAGCCAGACCCCAGGCAAATCCCAAGCCTTGCAAATGTGCAATTCGGAGGGTGCTGGGTTGGTAGGTGGGGAGATTCTAAGGAAGGAGGCTGGAGGTACGAACCCCACTAGCAGGAGCTGTGGAGATCCAATGTCTTTTCACAGCTCTTCCCTCCCAGCGGGTCTACCATCATTTGGGTACACTAGGCTTTGCATACCTGTAAGAGGGTTGTCTTGCATCGGGAGGTTGTGGTACCATGCAGAGCAGAATGGGCAATAGAGGTCCAACGGGCCGGTGATCTGGTGGCATGTCCTCCTTCCTGTCTCCCTCAGCAACAGCATACTCCAGCCTTGGGACCCAGGCCTGCTGAGGCTCTAGGGTTGTGACATCAGCCCACGTCACAGAGGCCTGAGGGTAATAGAGTAGGCATTTCTTGCCTTTTTCTTGTTTTATAATTTAGTATGGATTTCCTATTTCAGCATAGTTTATATACAGTGTTGTGTTTGAGTTGTACAGCAAGGTGATGAAGTTCTGAATGTAGCTGTAGCTGTAGTATTTTGGATTCTTTTCCCTGTTAGGTTATTGAAGAATATTGAGTAGCGTTCCTTGTGCTATCAGGTGTGTCATCGTTGATGAATCCTTTTTGATACATTTGTGTGTTTCTGTTAATCCCAACCTCCGACTTCATCCTTCCCCGTTCCCCAATTTCCCCCTCTGGGAACTCTACACTTCTTTTTTCCGTTTGTGAACCTGTGTTTCATGTCTGTACTGCATCCTTTGTATCCCTTTTTAGACTCCACATATAAGTGATGTCTTGGGACATGTGTCTTTTTGTCTCTAAATTACCAGAATTAGTGAGGTCATCTACTGCTCCATCCATGTTGCTGCAAATAGCATGGGTTCATTTTGCTTTCTGGATGAGTGATAGTCGCCAGAATGTAAGTAACACAACATCTTTATCCATTCATCTCTCGCTGGACATTTCGGTCGTTTGTATGTCTGGGCTATGGTAAAGAGTAGCACAACGTCCGTTGGGGAGCAAGTGTTTTATTCCAATGATGGTATTCTCTGGTTATACGAACTGGAGTGTGGTTTCCGTATCTCGCGGTAGCTCCAGTTTTTAGTTTAGTAAGGGACTTGCTAACTGATCTGCATACTGGCTATTATCAATTTACACTCCCACCAACAGCATAGTAGGGTTCCCTTTATTGGCTGCCCTCTTGAGCACTTACTCTTTTTAGGCTTTTTGAGGACTGCAGCCAGGGAACACCTCGTCTACGTTTCTTTGCATTCTCTAATCATGACAGATCCTGAGCATTTTTTCCTTTGATGTGCTGTTTTTAAAAATACGTGTAAGTACCACTGAGCTCTTGAAACGTTTCTGCCTGAGAATCGGGCCAGATTTGAGTTCATTTCAGATTAAGTAACCAAGGACATTTCTCGAGGGCAGGGGTCGTTAGCAGCCCCGCAGGCCTTGTGAATGTTAAGTGCCCTTGAGCACAGTTTTTCAAGTTGTTGTTACGGGAAGAGGCCACAAGGCGGCAGCACTTCTTAATGTCCTCTGTGATAACTTGGGCAAACACAACCTTAGAGGGAGTCTTGGTGTTGGGTTGCAAATTGGAGTCGAACGTGGATGAACACACACCGCAGGGCTTGTGTATCTTTACCTCGTCCCCCTTACACTGCACCACCAGTCCCCAGGAAAATCCCAGGCCTTGAAAATGTGCTATTCTGAGGGTGCTGTGGTTTGTAGGTGGGGCGATTCTAAGGAAGGAGGCTGGAGGTGGATACCCCACTAGCAGGAGCTGTGGAGATCCGGTGCCCTTTCACAGCTCCTCCCTCCCAGCGGTTCTACCATCATTTGGGTACACTAGGCTTTGCCTACCTGTAAGAGGTCTGTCTTGGATCGGGAGGTTGTGGTACCATGCAGAGCAGAATGGGCAATAGAGGTCCAAGGGGCCGGTGATCTGGTGGCACGTCCTCCTTCCTGTCTCCCTCAGCAACAGCATACTCCAGCCTTGGGACCCAGGCCTGCTGAGGCTCTGGGGTTGTGACATCAGCCCACGTCACAGAGGCCTGAGGGTAATAGAGTAGGCATTTCTTCCCTTTTTCTTGTTTTATAACTTAGTATGGATTTCCTATGTCAGCATAGTTTACATACAGTGTTGTGTTTGAGTTTTACAGCAAGGTGATGAAGTTATGAATGTAGCTGTACCTGTAGTATTTTGGATTCTTTTCCCTGTTAGGTTATTGAAGAATATTGAGTAGTGTTCCTTGTGCTATCAGGTGTGTCATCGTTGATGAATTCTTTTTGATACATTAGTGTGTTTCTGTTAATCCCAACCTCCGACTTCATCCTTCCCCGTTCCCCAATTTCCCCCTCTGGGAACTCTATACTTGTTTTTTCCATTTGTGAACTTGTGTTTCATGTCTGTACTGCATCCTTTGTATCCCTTTTTAGACTCCACATATAAGTGATGTCCTGGGATATGTGTCTTTCGGTCTCTAAATTACCAGAATTACTGAGGTCATCTACTGCTCAATCCATGTTGCTGCAAATAGCATGAGTTCATTTTGTTTTCTGGATGAGTGATAGTCGCCAAAATGTAAGTAGCACAACGTCTTTATCCATTCATCTTTCGCTGGACATTTCACTCGTTTGTATGTCTGGGCTATGGTAAAGAGTAGAACAACGTCCGTTGGGGTGCAAGTGTTTTATTCCAATGACGGTATTCTCTGGTTATACGAAGTGGAGTGCAGTTTCCGAACCTCAAGGTAGCTCCAGTTTTTAGTTTAGTAAGGGACTTGCTAACTGATCTCCATACTGGCTAATATCAGTTTACACTCCAACCAACAGCATAGTAGGTTTCCCTTAAGTGGCTGGCCTCTTGAGCACTTATTCTTTTTAGGCTTTTTGAGGAGTGCAGGGAGGGAACACCTCGTCTACGTTTATTTGCATTCTCTAATCATGATAGATCCTGAACATCTTTTGATTTGATGTGCTGCTTTTTAAAAATCGTGTGAGGATCCTTGAGCTCTTGAAACATTTCTGCCTGGGAGTCGGGCCTGATTTGAATTCATTTCACATTACCTAGCCCAGGACGTTGCTGGAGGGCAGGGGTCTTTTGCAGCCCCGCAGGCCTTGTGAATATTAAGTGCCCTTGAGCACAGTTGTTCAAGTGGTTGTTCCAGGAAAGCGCCACAATGTGGCAGCACTTCTTCGTGTCCTCTGTTAACTTGGGCTAACAGAGCCTTAGAGGCAGTCTTGGTGTTGGGTTGCAAATTGGAGTCGAACGTGCCTGAACACACACCACAGGGCTTGTGTGTGTTTACCTCTTCCCCCTTACCCTGCAGAGCCAGACCCCAGGCAAATCCCAAGCCTTGCAAATGTGCAATTCGGAGGGTGCTGGGTTGGTAGGTGGGGAGATTCTAAGGAAGGAGACTGGAGGTATGAACCCCACTAGCAGGAGCTGTGGAGATCCAATGTCTTTTCACAGCTCTTCCCTCCCAGCGGGTCTACCATCATTTGGGTACACTAGGCTTTGCATACCTGTAAGAGGGTTGTCTTGCATCGGGAGGTTGTGGTACCATGCAGAGCAGAATGGGCAATAGAGGTCCAACGGGCCGGTGATCTGGTGGCATGTCCTCCTTCCTGTCTCCCTCAGCAACAGCATACTCCAGCCTTGGGACCCAGGCCTGCTGAGGCTCTAGGGTTGTGACATCAGCCCACGTCACAGAGGCCTGAGGGTAATAGAGTAGGCATTTCTTGCCTTTTTCTTGTTTTATAACTTAGTATGGATTTCCTATGTCAGCATATTTTACATACAGTGTTGTGTTTGAGTTTTACAGCAAGGTGATGAAGTTATGAATGTAGCTGTACCTGTAGTATTTTGGATTCTTTTCCCTGTTAGGTTATTGAAGAATATTGAGTAGCGTTCCTTGTGCTATCAGGTGTGTCATCGTTGATGAATTCTTTTTGATACATTAGTGTGTTTCTGTTAATCCCAACCTCCGACTTCATCCTTCCCCGTTCCCCAATTTCCCCCTCTGGGAACTCTATACTTGTTTTTTCCATTTGTGAACTTGTGTTTCATGTCTGTACTGCATCCTTTGTATCCCTTTTTAGACTCCACATATAAGTGATGTCCTGGGATATGTGTCTTTCGGTCTCTAAATTACCAGAATTACTGAGGTCATCTACTGCTCAATCCATGTTGCTGCAAATAGCATGAGTTCATTTTGTTTTCTGGATGAGTGATAGTCGCCAAAATGTAAGTAGCACAACGTCTTTATCCATTCATCTTTCGCTGGACATTTCACTCGTTTGTATGTCTGGGCTATGGTAAAGAGTAGAACAACGTCCGTTGGGGTGCAAGTGTTTTATTCCAATGACGGTATTCTCTGGTTATACGAAGTGGAGTGCAGTTTCCGAACCTCAAGGTAGCTCCAGTTTTTAGTTTAGTAAGGGACTTGCTAACTGATCTCCATACTGGCTAATATCAGTTTACACTCCAACCAACAGCATAGTAGGTTTCCCTTAAGTGGCTGGCCTCTTGAGCACTTATTCTTTTTAGGCTTTTTGAGGAGTGCAGGGAGGGAACACCTCGTCTACGTTTATTTGCATTCTCTAATCATGATAGATCCTGAACATCTTTTGATTTGATGTGCTGCTTTTTAAAAATCGTGTGAGGATCCTTGAGCTCTTGAAACATTTCTGCCTGGGAGTCGGGCCTGATTTGAATTCATTTCACATTACCTAGCCCAGGACGTTGCTGGAGGGCAGGGGTCTTTTGCAGCCCCGCAGGCCTTGTGAATATTAAGTGCCCTTGAGCACAGTTGTTCAAGTGGTTGTTCCAGGAAAGCGCCACAATGTGGCAGCACTTCTTCGTGTCCTCTGTTAACTTGGGCTAACAGAGCCTTAGAGGCAGTCTTGGTGTTGGGTTGCAAATTGGAGTCGAACGTGCCTGAACACACACCACAGGGCTTGTGTGTGTTTACCTCTTCCACCTTACCCTGCAGAGCCAGACCCCAGGCAAATCCCAAGCCTTGCAAATGTGCAATTCGGAGGGTGCTGGGTTGGTAGGTGGGGAGATTCTTAGGAAGGAGACTGGAGGTATGAACCCCACTAGCAGGAGCTGTGGAGATCCAATGTCTTTTCACAGCTCTTCCCTCCCAGCGGGTCTACCATCATTTGGGTACACTAGGCTTTGCATACCTGTAAGAGGGTTGTCTTGCATCGGGAGGTTGTGGTACCATGCAGAGCAGAATGGGCAATAGAGGTCCAACGGGCCGGTGATCTGGTGGCATGTCCTCCTTCCTGTCTCCCTCAGCAACAGCATACTCCAGCCTTGGGACCCAGGCCTGCTGAGGCTCTAGGGTTGTGACATCAGCCCACGTCACAGAGGCCTGAGGGTAATAGAGTAGGCATTTCTTGCCTTTTTCTTGTTTTATAATTTAGTATGGATTTCCTATTTCAGCATAGTTTATATACAGTGTTGTGTTTGAGTTGTACAGCAAGGTGATGAAGTTATGAATGTAGCTGTAGCTGTAGTATTTTGGATTCTTTTCCCTGTTAGGTTATTGAAGAATATTGAGTAGCGTTCCTTGTGCTATCAGGTGTGTCATCGTTGATGAATCCTTTTTGATACATTTGTATGTTTCTGTTAATCCCAACCTCCGACTTCATCCTTCCCCGTTCCCCAATTTCCCCCTCTGGGAACTCTACACTTGTTTTTTCCGTTTGTGAACCTGTGTTTCATGTCTGTACTGCATCCTTTGTATCCCTTTTTAGACTCCACATATAAGTGATGTCTTGGGACATGTGTCTTTTTGTCTCTAAATTACCAGAATTAGTGAGGTCATCTACTGCTCCATCCATGTTGCTGCAAATAGCATGGGTTCATTTTGCTTTCTGGATGAGTGATAGGCGCCAGAATGTAAGTAACACAACATGTTTATCCATTCATCTCTCGCTGGACATTTCGGTCGTTTGTATGTCTGGGCTATGGTAAAGAGTAGCACAACGTCCGTTGGGGAGCAAGTGTTTTATTCCAATGATGGTATTCTCTGGTTATACGAACTGGAGTGTGGTTTCCGTATCTCGCGGTAGCTCCAGTTTTTAGTTTAGTAAGGGACTTGCTAACTGATCTGCATACTGGCTATTATCAATTTACACTCCCACCAACAGCATAGTAGGGTTCCCTTTATTGGCTGCCCTCTTGAGCACTTACTCTTTTTAGGCTTTTTGAGGACTGCAGCCAGGGAACACCTCGTCTACGTTTCTTTGCATTCTCTAATCATGACAGATCCTGAGCATTTTTTCCTTTGATGTGCTGTTTTTAAAAATACGTGTAAGTACCACTGAGCTCTTGAAACGTTTCTGCCTGAGAATCGGGCCAGATTTGAGTTCATTTCAGATTAAGTAGCCAAGGACATTTCTCGAGGGCAGGGGTCGTTAGCAGCCCCGCAGGCCTTGTGAATGTTAAGTGCCCTTGAGCACAGTTTTTCAAGTTGTTGTTACGGGAAGAGGCCACAATGCGGCAGCACTTCTTAATGTCCTCTGTGATAACTTGGGCAAACACAACCTTAGAGGGAGTCTTGGTGTTGGGTTGCAAATTGGAGTCGAACGTGGATGAACACACACCGCAGGGCTTGTGTATCTTTACCTCGTCCCCCTTACACTGCACCACCATTCCCCAGGAAAATCCCAGGCCTTGAAAATGTGCTATTCTGAGGGTGCTGTGGTTTGTAGGTGGGGCGATTCTAAGGAAGGAGGCTGGAGGTGGATACCCCACTAGCAGGAGCTGTGGAGATCCGGTGTCCTTTCACAGCTCCTCCCTCCCAGCGGTTCTACCATCATTTGGGTACACTAGGCTTTGCCTACCTGTAAGAGGTCTGTCTTGGATCGGGAGGTTGTGGTACCATGCAGAGCAGAATGGGCAATAGAGGTCCAAGGGGCCGGTGATCTGGTGGCACGTCCTCCTTCCTGTCTCCCTCAGCAACAGCGTACTCCAGCCTTGGGACCCAGGCCTGCTGAGGCTCTGGGGTTGTGACATCAGCCCACGTCACAGAGGCCTGAGGGTAATAGAGTAGGCATTTCTTCCCTTTTTCTTGTTTTATAACTTAGTATGGATTTCCTATGTCAGCATAGTTTACATACAGTGTTGTGGTTGAGTTCTACAGCAAGGTGATGAAGTTATGAATGTAGCTGTACCTGTAGTATTTTGGATTCTTTTCCCTGTTAGGTTATTGAAGAATATTGAGTAGTGTTCCTTGTGCTATCAGGTGTGTCATCGTTGATGAATTCTTTTTGATACATTAGTGTGTTTCTGTTAATCCCAACCTCCGACTTCATCCTTCCCCGTTCCCCAATTTCCCCCTCTGGGAACTCTACACTTGTTTTTTCCGTTTGTGAACCTGTGTTTCATGTCTGTACTGCATCCTGTGTATCCCTTTTTAGACTCCACATATAAGTGATGTCCTGGGATATGTGTCTTTCGGTCTCTAAATTACCAGAATTAGTGAGATCATCTACTGCTCCATCCATGTTGCTGCCAATAGCATGGGTTCATTTTGCTTTCTGGATGAGTGATAGTCCCCAGAATGTAAGTAACACAACATCTTTATCCATTCATCTCTCGCTGGACATTTCGGTCGTTTGTATGTCTGGGCTATGGGAAAGAGTAGCACAACGTCCGTTGGGGAGCAAGTGTTTTATTCTAATGATGGTATTCTCTGGTTATACGAACTGGAGTGTGGTTTCCGTATCTCGCGGTAGCTCCAGTTTTTAGTTTAGTAAGGGACTTGCTAACTGATCTCCATACTGACTATTATCAATTTACACTCCCACCAACAGCATAGTAGGGTTCCCTTTATTGGCTGCCCTCTTGAGCACTTACTCTTTTTAGGCTTTTTGAGGACTGCAGCCAGGGAACACCTCGTCTACGTTTCTTTGCATTCTCTAATCATGACAGATCCTGAGCATTTTTTCCTTTGATGTGCTGTTTTTAAAAATACGTGTAAGTACCTCTGAGTTCTTGAAACATATCTGCCTGAGAATCGGGCCAGATTTGAGTTCATTTCAGATTAAGTAACCAAGGACATTTCTCGAGGGCAGGGGTCGTTAGCAGCCCCGCAGGCCTTGTGAATGTTAAGTGCCCTTGAGCACAGTTTTTCAAGTTGTTGTTACGGGAAGAGGCCACAAGGCGGCAGCACTTCTTAATGTCCTGTGTGTTAACTTGGGCAAACACAACCTTAGAGGGAGTCTTGGTGTTGGGTTGCAAACTGGAGTCGAACGTGGATGAACACACACCGCAGGGCTTGTGTATCTTTACCTCGTCCCCCTTACACTGCACCACCAGTCCCCAGGAAAATCCCAGGCCTTGAAAATGTGCTATTCTGAGGGTGCTGTGGTTTGTAGGTGGGGCGATTCTAAGGAAGGAGGCTGGAGGTGGATACCCCACTAGCAGGAGCTGTGGAGATCCGGTGTCCTTTCACAGCTCCTCCCTCCCAGCGGTTCTACCATCATTTGGGTACACTAGGCTTTGCCTACCTGTAAGAGGTCTGTCTTGGATCGGGAGGTTGTGGTACCATGCAGAGCAGAATGGGCAATAGAGGTCCAAGGGGCCGGTGATCTGGTGGCACGTCCTCCTTCCTGTCTCCCTCAGCAACAGCGTACTCCAGCCTTGGGACCCAGGCCTGCTGGGGCTCTAGGGTTGTGACATCAGCCCACGTCACAGAGGCCTGAGGGTAATAGAGTAGGCATTTCTTGCCTTTTTCTTGTTTTATAATTTAGTATGGATTTCCTATGTCAGCATAGTTTATATACAGTGTTGTGTTTGAGTTCTACAGCAAGGTGATGAAGTAATGAATGTAGCTCTACCTGTAGTATTTTGGATTCTTTTCCCTGTTAGGTTATTGAAGAATATTGAGTAGTGTTCCTTGTGCTATCAGGTGTGTCATCGTTGATGAATTCTTTTTGATACATTAGTGTGTTTCTGTTAATCCCAACCTCCGACTTCATCCTTCCCCGTTCTCCAATTTTCCCCTCTGGGAACTCTACACTTCTTTTTTCCATTTGTGAACCTGTGTTTCATTTCTGTACTGCATCCTTTGTATCCCTTTTTAGACTCCACATATAAGTGATGTCCTGGGATATGTGTCTTTCGGTCTCTAAATTACCAGAATTACTGAGGTCATCTACTGCTCAATCCATGTTGCTGCAAATAGCATCAGTTCATTTTGTTTTCTGGATGAGTGATAGTCGCCAAAATGTAAGTAGCACAACATCTTTATCCATTCATCTTTCGCTGGACATTTCACTCGTTTGTATGTCTGGGCTATGGTAAAGAGTAGAACAACGTCCGTTGGGGTGCAATTGTTTTATTCCAATGATGGTATTCTCTGGTTATACGAAGTGGAGTGCAGTTTCCGAACCTCAAGGTAGCTCCAGTTTTTAGTTTAGTAAGGGACTTGCTAACTGATCTCCATACTGGCTAATATCAGTTTACACTCCAACCAACAGCATAGTAGGGTTCCCTTAAGTGGCTGGCCTCTTGAGCACTTATTCTTTTTAGGCTTTTTGAGGAGTGCAGGGAGGGAACACCTCGTCTACGTTTATTTGCATTCTCTAATCATGATAGATCCTGAACATCTTTTGATTTGATGTGCTGTTTTTTAAAAAGCGTGTGAGGATCCTTGAGCTCTTGAAACATTTCTGCCTGGGAGTCGGGCCTGATTTGAATTCATTTCACATTACCTAGCCCAGGACGTTGCTGGAGGGCAGGGGTCTTTTGCAGCCCCGCAGGCCTTGTGAATATTAAGTGCCCTTGAGCACAGTTGTTCAAGTGGTTGTTCCAGGAAAGCGCCACAATGTGGCAGCACTTCTTCGTGTCCTCTGTTAACTTGGGCTAACAGAGCCTTAGAGGCAGTCTTGGTGTTGGGTTGCAAATTGGAGTCGAACGTGCCTGAACACACACCACAGGGCTTGTGTGTGTTTACCTCTTCCACCTTACCCTGCAGAGCCAGACCCCAGGCAAATCCCAAGCCTTGCAAATGTGCAATTCGGAGGGTGCTGGGTTGGTAGGTGGGGAGATTCTAAGGAAGGAGGCTGGAGGTACGAACCCCACTAGCAGGAGCTGTGGAGATCCAATGTCTTTTCACAGCTCTTCCCTCCCAGCGGGTCTACCATCATTTGGGTACACTAGGCTTTGCATACCTGTAAGAGGGTTGTCTTGCATCGGGAGGTTGTGGTACCATGCAGAGCAGAATGGGCAATAGAGGTCCAACGGGCCGGTGATCTGGTGGCATGTCCTCCTTCCTGTCTCCCTCAGCAACAGCATACTCCAGCCTTGGGACCCAGGCCTGCTGAGGCTCTAGGGTTGTGACATCAGCCCACGTCACAGAGGCCTGAGGGTAATAGAGTAGGCATTTCTTGCCTTTTTCTTGTTTTATAATTTAGTATGGATTTCCTATTTCAGCATAGTTTATATACAGTGTTGTGTTTGAGTTGTACAGCAAGGTGATGAAGTTCTGAATGTAGCTGTAGCTGTAGTATTTTGGATTCTTTTCCCTGTTAGGTTATTGAAGAATATTGAGTAGCGTTCCTTGTGCTATCAGGTGTGTCATCGTTGATGAATCCTTTTTGATACATTTGTGTGTTTCTGTTAATCCCAACCTCCGACTTCATCCTTCCCCGTTCCCCAATTTCCCCCTCTGGGAACTCTACACTTCTTTTTTCCGTTTGTGAACCTGTGTTTCATGTCTGTACTGCATCCTTTGTATCCCTTTTTAGACTCCACATATAAGTGATGTCTTGGGACATGTGTCTTTTTGTCTCTAAATTACCAGAATTAGTGAGGTCATCTACTGCTCCATCCATGTTGCTGCAAATAGCATGGGTTCATTTTGCTTTCTGGATGAGTGATAGTCGCCAGAATGTAAGTAACACAACATCTTTATCCATTCATCTCTCGCTGGACATTTCGGTCGTTTGTATGTCTGGGCTATGGTAAAGAGTAGCACAACGTCCGTTGGGGAGCAAGTGTTTTATTCCAATGATGGTATTCTCTGGTTATACGAACTGGAGTGTGGTTTCCGTATCTCGCGGTAGCTCCAGTTTTTAGTTTAGTAAGGGACTTGCTAACTGATCTGCATACTGGCTATTATCAATTTACACTCCCACCAACAGCATAGTAGGGTTCCCTTTATTGGCTGCCCTCTTGAGCACTTACTCTTTTTAGGCTTTTTGAGGACTGCAGCCAGGGAACACCTCGTCTACGTTTCTTTGCATTCTCTAATCATGACAGATCCTGAGCATTTTTTCCTTTGATGTGCTGTTTTTAAAAATACGTGTAAGTACCACTGAGCTCTTGAAACGTTTCTGCCTGAGAATCGGGCCAGATTTGAGTTCATTTCAGATTAAGTAGCCAAGGACATTTCTCGAGGGCAGGGGTCGTTAGCAGCCCCGCAGGCCTTGTGAATGTTAAGTGCCCTTGAGCACAGTTTTTCAAGTTGTTGTTACGGGAAGAGGCCACAAGGCGGCAGCACTTCTTAATGTCCTCTGTGATAACTTGGGCAAACACAACCTTAGAGGGAGTCTTGGTGTTGGGTTGCAAATTGGAGTCGAACGTGGATGAACACACACCGCAGGGCTTGTGTATCTTTACCTCGTCCCCCTTACACTGCACCACCAGTCCCCAGGAAAATCCCAGGCCTTGAAAATGTGCTATTCTGAGGGTGCTGTGGTTTGTAGGTGGGGCGATTCTAAGGAAGGAGGCTGGAGGTGGATACCCCACTAGCAGGAGCTGTGGAGATCCGGTGTCCTTTCACAGCTCCTCCCTCCCAGCGGTTCTACCATCATTTGGGTACACTAGGCTTTGCCTACCTGTAAGAGGTCTGTCTTGGATCGGGAGGTTGTGGTACCATGCAGAGCAGAATGGGCAATAGAGGTCCAAGGGGCCGGTGATCTGGTGGCACGTCCTCCTTCCTGTCTCCCTCAGCAACAGCATACTCCAGCCTTGGGACCCAGGCCTGCTGAGGCTCTGGGGTTGTGACATCAGCCCACGTCACAGAGGCCTGAGGGTAATAGAGTAGGCATTTCTTCCCTTTTTCTTGTTTTATAACTTAGTATGGATTTCCTATGTCAGCATAGTTTACATACAGTGTTGTGGTTGAGTTCTACAGCAAGGTGATGAAGTTATGAATGTAGCTGTACCTGTAGTATTTTGGATTCTTTTCCCTGTTAGGTTATTGAAGAATATTGAGTAGTGTTCCTTGTGCTATCAGGTGTGTCATCGTTGATGAATTCTTTTTGATACATTTGTGTGTTTCTGTTAATCCCAACCTCCGACTTCATCCTTCCCCGTTCCCCAATTTCCCCCTCTGGGAACTCTACACTTGTTTTTTCCGTTTGTGAACCTGTGTTTCATGTCTGTACTGCATCCTGTGTATCCCTTTTTAGACTCCACATATAAGTGATGTCCTGGGATATGTGTCTTTCGGTCTCTAAATTACCAGAATTAGTGAGATCATCTACTGCTCCATCCATGTTGCTGCCAATAGCATGGGTTCATTTTGCTTTCTGGATGAGTGATAGTCCCCAGAATGTAAGTAACACAACATCTTTATCCATTCATCTCTCGCTGGACATTTCGGTCGTTTGTATGTCTGGGCTATGGGAAAGAGTAGCACAACGTCCGTTGGGGAGCAAGTGTTTTATTCTAATGATGGTATTCTCTGGTTATACGAACTGGAGTGTGGTTTCCGTATCTCGCGGTAGCTCCAGTTTTTAGTTTAGTAAGGGACTTGCTAACTGATCTCCATACTGACTATTATCAATTTACACTCCCACCAACAGCATAGTAGGGTTCCCTTTATTGGCTGCCCTCTTGAGCACTTACTCTTTTTAGGCTTTTTGAGGACTGCAGCCAGGGAACACCTCGTCTACGTTTCTTTGCATTCTCTAATCATGACAGATCCTGAGCATTTTTTCCTTTGATGTGCTGTTTTTAAAAATACGTGTAAGTACCTCTGAGTTCTTGAAACATATCTGCCTGAGAATCGGGCCAGATTTGAGTTCATTTCAGATTAAGTAACCAAGGACATTTCTCGAGGGCAGGGGTCGTTAGCAGCCCCGCAGGCCTTGTGAATGTTAAGTGCCCTTGAGCACAGTTTTTCAAGTTGTTGTTACGGGAAGAGGCCACAAGGCGGCAGCACTTCTTAATGTCCTGTGTGTTAACTTGGGCAAACACAACCTTAGAGGGAGTCTTGGTGTTGGGTTGCAAACTGGAGTCGAACGTGGATGAACACACACCGCAGGGCTTGTGTATCTTTACCTCGTCCCCCTTACACTGCACCACCAGTCCCCAGGAAAATCCCAGGCCTTGAAAATGTGCTATTCTGAGGGTGCTGTGGTTTGTAGGTGGGGCGATTCTAAGGAAGGAGGCTGGAGGTGGATACCCCACTAGCAGGAGCTGTGGAGATCCGGTGTCCTTTCACAGCTCCTCCCTCCCAGCGGTTCTACCATCATTTGGGTACACTAGGCTTTGCCTACCTGTAAGAGGTCTGTCTTGGATCGGGAGGTTGTGGTACCATGCAGAGCAGAATGGGCAATAGAGGTCCAAGGGGCCGGTGATCTGGTGGCACGTCCTCCTTCCTGTCTCCCTCAGCAACAGCGTACTCCAGCCTTGGGACCCAGGCCTGCTGGGGCTCTAGGGTTGTGACATCAGCCCACGTCACAGAGGCCTGAGGGTAATAGAGTAGGCATTTCTTGCCTTTTTCTTGTTTTATAATTTAGTATGGATTTCCTATGTCAGCATAGTTTATATACAGTGTTGTGTTTGAGTTCTACAGCAAGGTGATGAAGTAATGAATGTAGCTCTACCTGTAGTATTTTGGATTCTTTTCCCTGTTAGGTTATTGAAGAATATTGAGTAGTGTTCCTTGTGCTATCAGGTGTGTCATCGTTGATGAATTCTTTTTGATACATTAGTGTGTTTCTGTTAATCCCAACCTCCGACTTCATCCTTCCCCGTTCTCCAATTTTCCCCTCTGGGAACTCTACACTTCTTTTTTCCATTTGTGAACCTGTGTTTCATTTCTGTACTGCATCCTTTGTATCCCTTTTTAGACTCCACATATAAGTGATGTCCTGGGATATGTGTCTTTCGGTCTCTAAATTACCAGAATTACTGAGGTCATCTACTGCTCAATCCATGTTGCTGCAAATAGCATCAGTTCATTTTGTTTTCTGGATGAGTGATAGTCGCCAAAATGTAAGTAGCACAACATCTTTATCCATTCATCTTTCGCTGGACATTTCACTCGTTTGTATGTCTGGGCTATGGTAAAGAGTAGAACAACGTCCGTTGGGGTGCAATTGTTTTATTCCAATGATGGTATTCTCTGGTTATACGAAGTGGAGTGCAGTTTCCGAACCTCAAGGTAGCTCCAGTTTTTAGTTTAGTAAGGGACTTGCTAACTGATCTCCATACTGGCTAATATCAGTTTACACTCCAACCAACAGCATAGTAGGGTTCCCTTAAGTGGCTGGCCTCTTGAGCACTTATTCTTTTTAGGCTTTTTGAGGAGTGCAGGGAGGGAACACCTCGTCTACGTTTATTTGCATTCTCTAATCATGATAGATCCTGAACATCTTTTGATTTGATGTGCTGTTTTTTAAAAAGCGTGTGAGGATCCTTGAGCTCTTGAAACATTTCTGCCTGGGAGTCGGGCCTGATTTGAATTCATTTCACATTACCTAGCCCAGGACGTTGCTGGAGGGCAGGGGTCTTTTGCAGCCCCGCAGGCCTTGTGAATATTAAGTGCCCTTGAGCACAGTTGTTCAAGTGGTTGTTCCAGGAAAGCGCCACAATGTGGCAGCACTTCTTCGTGTCCTCTGTTAACTTGGGCTAACAGAGCCTTAGAGGCAGTCTTGGTGTTGGGTTGCAAATTGGAGTCGAACGTGCCTGAACACACACCACAGGGCTTGTGTGTGTTTACCTCTTCCACCTTACCCTGCAGAGCCAGACCCCAGGCAAATCCCAAGCCTTGCAAATGTGCAATTCGGAGGGTGCTGGGTTGGTAGGTGGGGAGATTCTAAGGAAGGAGGCTGGAGGTACGAACCCCACTAGCAGGAGCTGTGGAGATCCAATGTCTTTTCACAGCTCTTCCCTCCCAGCGGGTCTACCATCATTTGGGTACACTAGGCTTTGCATACCTGTAAGAGGGTTGTCTTGCATCGGGAGGTTGTGGTACCATGCAGAGCAGAATGGGCAATAGAGGTCCAACGGGCCGGTGATCTGGTGGCATGTCCTCCTTCCTGTCTCCCTCAGCAACAGCATACTCCAGCCTTGGGACCCAGGCCTGCTGAGGCTCTAGGGTTGTGACATCAGCCCACGTCACAGAGGCCTGAGGGTAATAGAGTAGGCATTTCTTGCCTTTTTCTTGTTTTATAATTTAGTATGGATTTCCTATTTCAGCATAGTTTATATACAGTGTTGTGTTTGAGTTGTACAGCAAGGTGATGAAGTTCTGAATGTAGCTGTAGCTGTAGTATTTTGGATTCTTTTCCCTGTTAGGTTATTGAAGAATATTGAGTAGCGTTCCTTGTGCTATCAGGTGTGTCATCGTTGATGAATCCTTTTTGATACATTTGTGTGTTTCTGTTAATCCCAACCTCCGACTTCATCCTTCCCCGTTCCCCAATTTCCCCCTCTGGGAACTCTACACTTCTTTTTTCCGTTTGTGAACCTGTGTTTCATGTCTGTACTGCATCCTTTGTATCCCTTTTTAGACTCCACATATAAGTGATGTCTTGGGACATGTGTCTTTTTGTCTCTAAATTACCAGAATTAGTGAGGTCATCTACTGCTCCATCCATGTTGCTGCAAATAGCATGGGTTCATTTTGCTTTCTGGATGAGTGATAGTCGCCAGAATGTAAGTAACACAACATCTTTATCCATTCATCTCTCGCTGGACATTTCGGTCGTTTGTATGTCTGGGCTATGGTAAAGAGTAGCACAACGTCCGTTGGGGAGCAAGTGTTTTATTCCAATGATGGTATTCTCTGGTTATACGAACTGGAGTGTGGTTTCCGTATCTCGCGGTAGCTCCAGTTTTTAGTTTAGTAAGGGACTTGCTAACTGATCTGCATACTGGCTATTATCAATTTACACTCCCACCAACAGCATAGTAGGGTTCCCTTTATTGGCTGCCCTCTTGAGCACTTACTCTTTTTAGGCTTTTTGAGGACTGCAGCCAGGGAACACCTCGTCTACGTTTCTTTGCATTCTCTAATCATGACAGATCCTGAGCATTTTTTCCTTTGATGTGCTGTTTTTAAAAATACGTGTAAGTACCACTGAGCTCTTGAAACGTTTCTGCCTGAGAATCGGGCCAGATTTGAGTTCATTTCAGATTAAGTAACCAAGGACATTTCTCGAGGGCAGGGGTCGTTAGCAGCCCCGCAGGCCTTGTGAATGTTAAGTGCCCTTGAGCACAGTTTTTCAAGTTGTTGTTACGGGAAGAGGCCACAAGGCGGCAGCACTTCTTAATGTCCTCTGTGATAACTTGGGCAAACACAACCTTAGAGGGAGTCTTGGTGTTGGGTTGCAAATTGGAGTCGAACGTGGATGAACACACACCGCAGGGCTTGTGTATCTTTACCTCGTCCCCCTTACACTGCACCACCAGTCCCCAGGAAAATCCCAGGCCTTGAAAATGTGCTATTCTGAGGGTGCTGTGGTTTGTAGGTGGGGCGATTCTAAGGAAGGAGGCTGGAGGTGGATACCCCACTAGCAGGAGCTGTGGAGATCCGGTGTCCTTTCACAGCTCCTCCCTCCCAGCGGTTCTACCATCATTTGGGTACACTAGGCTTTGCCTACCTGTAAGAGGTCTGTCTTGGATCGGGAGGTTGTGGTACCATGCAGAGCAGAATGGGCAATAGAGGTCCAAGGGGCCGGTGATCTGGTGGCACGTCCTCCTTCCTGTCTCCCTCAGCAACAGCATACTCCAGCCTTGGGACCCAGGCCTGCTGAGGCTCTGGGGTTGTGACATCAGCCCACGTCACAGAGGCCTGAGGGTAATAGAGTAGGCATTTCTTCCCTTTTTCTTGTTTTATAACTTAGTATGGATTTCCTATGTCAGCATAGTTTACATACAGTGTTGTGTTTGAGTTTTACAGCAAGGTGATGAAGTTATGAATGTAGCTGTACCTGTAGTATTTTGGATTCTTTTCCCTGTTAGGTTATTGAAGAATATTGAGTAGTGTTCCTTGTGCTATCAGGTGTGTCATCGTTGATGAATTCTTTTTGATACATTAGTGTGTTTCTGTTAATCCCAACCTCCGACTTCATCCTTCCCCGTTCCCCAATTTCCCCCTCTGGGAACTCTATACTTGTTTTTTCCATTTGTGAACTTGTGTTTCATGTCTGTACTGCATCCTTTGTATCCCTTTTTAGACTCCACATATAAGTGATGTCCTGGGATATGTGTCTTTCGGTCTCTAAATTACCAGAATTACTGAGGTCATCTACTGCTCAATCCATGTTGCTGCAAATAGCATGAGTTCATTTTGTTTTCTGGATGAGTGATAGTCGCCAAAATGTAAGTAGCACAACGTCTTTATCCATTCATCTTTCGCTGGACATTTCACTCGTTTGTATGTCTGGGCTATGGTAAAGAGTAGAACAACGTCCGTTGGGGTGCAAGTGTTTTATTCCAATGACGGTATTCTCTGGTTATACGAAGTGGAGTGCAGTTTCCGAACCTCAAGGTAGCTCCAGTTTTTAGTTTAGTAAGGGACTTGCTAACTGATCTCCATACTGGCTAATATCAGTTTACACTCCAACCAACAGCATAGTAGGTTTCCCTTAAGTGGCTGGCCTCTTGAGCACTTATTCTTTTTAGGCTTTTTGAGGAGTGCAGGGAGGGAACACCTCGTCTACGTTTATTTGCATTCTCTAATCATGATAGATCCTGAACATCTTTTGATTTGATGTGCTGCTTTTTAAAAAGCGTGTGAGGATCCTTGAGCTCTTGAAACATTTCTGCCTGGGAGTCGGGCCTGATTTGAATTCATTTCACATTACCTAGCCCAGGACGTTGCTGGAGGGCAGGGGTCTTTTGCAGCCCCGCAGGCCTTGTGAATATTAAGTGCCCTTGAGCACAGTTGTTCAAGTGGTTGTTCCAGGAAAGCGCCACAATGTGGCAGCACTTCTTCGTGTCCTCTGTTAACTTGGGCTAACAGAGCCTTAGAGGCAGTCTTGGTGTTGGGTTGCAAATTGGAGTCGAACGTGCCTGAACACACACCACAGGGCTTGTGTGTGTTTACCTCTTCCCCCTTACCCTGCAGAGCCAGACCCCAGGCAAATCCCAAGCCTTGCAAATGTGCAATTCGGAGGGTGCTGGGTTGGTAGGTGGGGAGATTCTAAGGAAGGAGACTGGAGGTATGAACCCCACTAGCAGGAGCTGTGGAGATCCAATGTCTTTTCACAGCTCTTCCCTCCCAGCGGGTCTACCATCATTTGGGTACACTAGGCTTTGCATACCTGTAAGAGGGTTGTCTTGCATCGGGAGGTTGTGGTACCATGCAGAGCAGAATGGGCAATAGAGGTCCAACGGGCCGGTGATCTGGTGGCATGTCCTCCTTCCTGTCTCCCTCAGCAACAGCATACTCCAGCCTTGGGACCCAGGCCTGCTGAGGCTCTAGGGTTGTGACATCAGCCCACGTCACAGAGGCCTGAGGGTAATAGAGTAGGCATTTCTTGCCTTTTTCTTGTTTTATAATTTAGTATGGATTTCCTATTTCAGCATAGTTTATATACAGTGTTGTGTTTGAGTTGTACAGCAAGGTGATGAAGTTCTGAATGTAGCTGTAGCTGTAGTATTTTGGATTCTTTTCCCTGTTAGGTTATTGAAGAATATTGAGTAGCGTTCCTTGTGCTATCAGGTGTGTCATCGTTGATGAATCCTTTTTGATACATTTGTATGTTTCTGTTAATCCCAACCTCCGACTTCATCCTTCCCCGTTCCCCAATTTCCCCCTCTGGGAACTCTACACTTGTTTTTTCCGTTTGTGAACCTGTGTTTCATGTCTGTACTGCATCCTTTGTATCCCTTTTTAGACTCCACATATAAGTGATGTCTTGGGACATGTGTCTTTTTGTCTCTAAATTACCAGAATTAGTGAGGTCATCTACTGCTCCATCCATGTTGCTGCAAATAGCATGGGTTCATTTTGCTTTCTGGATGAGTGATAGTCGCCAGAATGTAAGTAACACAACATGTTTATCCATTCATCTCTCGCTGGACATTTCGGTCGTTTGTATGTCTGGGCTATGGTAAAGAGTAGCACAACGTCCGTTGGGGAGCAAGTGTTTTATTCCAATGATGGTATTCTCTGGTTATACGAACTGGAGTGTGGTTTCCGTATCTCGCGGTAGCTCCAGTTTTTAGTTTAGTAAGGGACTTGCTAACTGATCTGCATACTGGCTATTATCAATTTACACTCCCACCAACAGCATAGTAGGGTTCCCTTTATTGGCTGCCCTCTTGAGCACTTACTCTTTTTAGGCTTTTTGAGGACTGCAGCCAGGGAACACCTCGTCTACGTTTCTTTGCATTCTCTAATCATGACAGATCCTGAGCATTTTTTCCTTTGATGTGCTGTTTTTAAAAATACGTGTAAGTACCACTGAGCTCTTGAAACGTTTCTGCCTGAGAATCGGGCCAGATTTGAGTTCATTTCAGATTAAGTAGCCAAGGACATTTCTCGAGGGCAGGGGTCGTTAGCAGCCCCGCAGGCCTTGTGAATGTTAAGTGCCCTTGAGCACAGTTTTTCAAGTTGTTGTTACGGGAAGAGGCCACAATGCGGCAGCACTTCTTAATGTCCTCTGTGATAACTTGGGCAAACACAACCTTAGAGGGAGTCTTGGTGTTGGGTTGCAAATTGGAGTCGAACGTGGATGAACACACACCGCAGGGCTTGTGTATCTTTACCTCGTCCCCCTTACACTGCACCACCATTCCCCAGGAAAATCCCAGGCCTTGAAAATGTGCTATTCTGAGGGTGCTGTGGTTTGTAGGTGGGGCGATTCTAAGGAAGGAGGCTGGAGGTGGATACCCCACTAGCAGGAGCTGTGGAGATCCGGTGTCCTTTCACAGCTCCTCCCTCCCAGCGGTTCTACCATCATTTGGGTACACTAGGCTTTGCCTACCTGTAAGAGGTCTGTCTTGGATCGGGAGGTTGTGGTACCATGCAGAGCAGAATGGGCAATAGAGGTCCAAGGGGCCGGTGATCTGGTGGCACGTCCTCCTTCCTGTCTCCCTCAGCAACAGCGTACTCCAGCCTTGGGACCCAGGCCTGCTGAGGCTCTGGGGTTGTGACATCAGCCCACGTCACAGAGGCCTGAGGGTAATAGAGTAGGCATTTCTTCCCTTTTTCTTGTTTTATAACTTAGTATGGATTTCCTATGTCAGCATAGTTTACATACAGTGTTGTGGTTGAGTTCTACAGCAAGGTGATGAAGTTATGAATGTAGCTGTACCTGTAGTATTTTGGATTCTTTTCCCTGTTAGGTTATTGAAGAATATTGAGTAGTGTTCCTTGTGCTATCAGGTGTGTCATCGTTGATGAATTCTTTTTGATACATTAGTGTGTTTCTGTTAATCCCAACCTCCGACTTCATCCTTCCCCGTTCCCCAATTTCCCCCTCTGGGAACTCTACACTTGTTTTTTCCGTTTGTGAACCTGTGTTTCATGTCTGTACTGCATCCTGTGTATCCCTTTTTAGACTCCACATATAAGTGATGTCCTGGGATATGTGTCTTTCGGTCTCTAAATTACCAGAATTAGTGAGATCATCTACTGCTCCATCCATGTTGCTGCCAATAGCATGGGTTCATTTTGCTTTCTGGATGAGTGATAGTCCCCAGAATGTAAGTAACACAACATCTTTATCCATTCATCTCTCGCTGGACATTTCGGTCGTTTGTATGTCTGGGCTATGGGAAAGAGTAGCACAACGTCCGTTGGGGAGCAAGTGTTTTATTCTAATGATGGTATTCTCTGGTTATACGAACTGGAGTGTGGTTTCCGTATCTCGCGGTAGCTCCAGTTTTTAGTTTAGTAAGGGACTTGCTAACTGATCTCCATACTGACTATTATCAATTTACACTCCCACCAACAGCATAGTAGGGTTCCCTTTATTGGCTGCCCTCTTGAGCACTTACTCTTTTTAGGCTTTTTGAGGACTGCAGCCAGGGAACACCTCGTCTACGTTTCTTTGCATTCTCTAATCATGACAGATCCTGAGCATTTTTTCCTTTGATGTGCTGTTTTTAAAAATACGTGTAAGTACCTCTGAGTTCTTGAAACATATCTGCCTGAGAATCGGGCCAGATTTGAGTTCATTTCAGATTAAGTAACCAAGGACATTTCTCGAGGGCAGGGGTCGTTAGCAGCCCCGCAGGCCTTGTGAATGTTAAGTGCCCTTGAGCACAGTTTTTCAAGTTGTTGTTACGGGAAGAGGCCACAAGGCGGCAGCACTTCTTAATGTCCTGTGTGTTAACTTGGGCAAACACAACCTTAGAGGGAGTCTTGGTGTTGGGTTGCAAACTGGAGTCGAACGTGGATGAACACACACCGCAGGGCTTGTGTATCTTTACCTCGTCCCCCTTACACTGCACCACCAGTCCCCAGGAAAATCCCAGGCCTTGAAAATGTGCTATTCTGAGGGTGCTGTGGTTTGTAGGTGGGGCGATTCTAAGGAAGGAGGCTGGAGGTGGATACCCCACTAGCAGGAGCTGTGGAGATCCGGTGTCCTTTCACAGCTCCTCCCTCCCAGCGGTTCTACCATCATTTGGGTACACTAGGCTTTGCCTACCTGTAAGAGGTCTGTCTTGGATCGGGAGGTTGTGGTACCATGCAGAGCAGAATGGGCAATAGAGGTCCAAGGGGCCGGTGATCTGGTGGCACGTCCTCCTTCCTGTCTCCCTCAGCAACAGCGTACTCCAGCCTTGGGACCCAGGCCTGCTGGGGCTCTAGGGTTGTGACATCAGCCCACGTCACAGAGGCCTGAGGGTAATAGAGTAGGCATTTCTTGCCTTTTTCTTGTTTTATAATTTAGTATGGATTTCCTATGTCAGCATAGTTTATATACAGTGTTGTGTTTGAGTTCTACAGCAAGGTGATGAAGTAATGAATGTAGCTCTACCTGTAGTATTTTGGATTCTTTTCCCTGTTAGGTTATTGAAGAATATTGAGTAGTGTTCCTTGTGCTATCAGGTGTGTCATCGTTGATGAATTCTTTTTGATACATTAGTGTGTTTCTGTTAATCCCAACCTCCGACTTCATCCTTCCCCGTTCTCCAATTTTCCCCTCTGGGAACTCTACACTTCTTTTTTCCATTTGTGAACCTGTGTTTCATTTCTGTACTGCATCCTTTGTATCCCTTTTTAGACTCCACATATAAGTGATGTCCTGGGATATGTGTCTTTCGGTCTCTAAATTACCAGAATTACTGAGGTCATCTACTGCTCAATCCATGTTGCTGCAAATAGCATCAGTTCATTTTGTTTTCTGGATGAGTGATAGTCGCCAAAATGTAAGTAGCACAACATCTTTATCCATTCATCTTTCGCTGGACATTTCACTCGTTTGTATGTCTGGGCTATGGTAAAGAGTAGAACAACGTCCGTTGGGGTGCAATTGTTTTATTCCAATGATGGTATTCTCTGGTTATACGAAGTGGAGTGCAGTTTCCGAACCTCAAGGTAGCTCCAGTTTTTAGTTTAGTAAGGGACTTGCTAACTGATCTCCATACTGGCTAATATCAGTTTACACTCCAACCAACAGCATAGTAGGGTTCCCTTAAGTGGCTGGCCTCTTGAGCACTTATTCTTTTTAGGCTTTTTGAGGAGTGCAGGGAGGGAACACCTCGTCTACGTTTATTTGCATTCTCTAATCATGATAGATCCTGAACATCTTTTGATTTGATGTGCTGTTTTTTAAAAAGCGTGTGAGGATCCTTGAGCTCTTGAAACATTTCTGCCTGGGAGTCGGGCCTGATTTGAATTCATTTCACATTACCTAGCCCAGGACGTTGCTGGAGGGCAGGGGTCTTTTGCAGCCCCGCAGGCCTTGTGAATATTAAGTGCCCTTGAGCACAGTTGTTCAAGTGGTTGTTCCAGGAAAGCGCCACAATGTGGCAGCACTTCTTCGTGTCCTCTGTTAACTTGGGCTAACAGAGCCTTAGAGGCAGTCTTGGTGTTGGGTTGCAAATTGGAGTCGAACGTGCCTGAACACACACCACAGGGCTTGTGTGTGTTTACCTCTTCCACCTTACCCTGCAGAGCCAGACCCCAGGCAAATCCCAAGCCTTGCAAATGTGCAATTCGGAGGGTGCTGGGTTGGTAGGTGGGGAGATTCTAAGGAAGGAGGCTGGAGGTACGAACCCCACTAGCAGGAGCTGTGGAGATCCAATGTCTTTTCACAGCTCTTCCCTCCCAGCGGGTCTACCATCATTTGGGTACACTAGGCTTTGCATACCTGTAAGAGGGTTGTCTTGCATCGGGAGGTTGTGGTACCATGCAGAGCAGAATGGGCAATAGAGGTCCAACGGGCCGGTGATCTGGTGGCATGTCCTCCTTCCTGTCTCCCTCAGCAACAGCATACTCCAGCCTTGGGACCCAGGCCTGCTGAGGCTCTAGGGTTGTGACATCAGCCCACGTCACAGAGGCCTGAGGGTAATAGAGTAGGCATTTCTTGCCTTTTTCTTGTTTTATAATTTAGTATGGATTTCCTATTTCAGCATAGTTTATATACAGTGTTGTGTTTGAGTTGTACAGCAAGGTGATGAAGTTCTGAATGTAGCTGTAGCTGTAGTATTTTGGATTCTTTTCCCTGTTAGGTTATTGAAGAATATTGAGTAGCGTTCCTTGTGCTATCAGGTGTGTCATCGTTGATGAATCCTTTTTGATACATTTGTGTGTTTCTGTTAATCCCAACCTCCGACTTCATCCTTCCCCGTTCCCCAATTTCCCCCTCTGGGAACTCTACACTTCTTTTTTCCGTTTGTGAACCTGTGTTTCATGTCTGTACTGCATCCTTTGTATCCCTTTTTAGACTCCACATATAAGTGATGTCTTGGGACATGTGTCTTTTTGTCTCTAAATTACCAGAATTAGTGAGGTCATCTACTGCTCCATCCATGTTGCTGCAAATAGCATGGGTTCATTTTGCTTTCTGGATGAGTGATAGTCGCCAGAATGTAAGTAACACAACATCTTTATCCATTCATCTCTCGCTGGACATTTCGGTCGTTTGTATGTCTGGGCTATGGTAAAGAGTAGCACAACGTCCGTTGGGGAGCAAGTGTTTTATTCCAATGATGGTATTCTCTGGTTATACGAACTGGAGTGTGGTTTCCGTATCTCGCGGTAGCTCCAGTTTTTAGTTTAGTAAGGGACTTGCTAACTGATCTGCATACTGGCTATTATCAATTTACACTCCCACCAACAGCATAGTAGGGTTCCCTTTATTGGCTGCCCTCTTGAGCACTTACTCTTTTTAGGCTTTTTGAGGACTGCAGCCAGGGAACACCTCGTCTACGTTTCTTTGCATTCTCTAATCATGACAGATCCTGAGCATTTTTTCCTTTGATGTGCTGTTTTTAAAAATACGTGTAAGTACCACTGAGCTCTTGAAACGTTTCTGCCTGAGAATCGGGCCAGATTTGAGTTCATTTCAGATTAAGTAACCAAGGACATTTCTCGAGGGCAGGGGTCGTTAGCAGCCCCGCAGGCCTTGTGAATGTTAAGTGCCCTTGAGCACAGTTTTTCAAGTTGTTGTTACGGGAAGAGGCCACAAGGCGGCAGCACTTCTTAATGTCCTGTGTGTTAACTTGGGCAAACACAACCTTAGAGGGAGTCTTGGTGTTGGGTTGCAAATTGGAGTCGAACGTGGATGAACACACACCGCAGGGCTTGTGTATCTTTACCTCGTCCCCCTTACACTGCACCACCAGTCCCCAGGAAAATCCCAGGCCTTGAAAATGTGCTATTCTGAGGGTGCTGTGGTTTGTAGGTGGGGCGATTCTAAGGAAGGAGGCTGGAGGTGGATACCCCACTAGCAGGAGCTGTGGAGATCCGGTGTCCTTTCACAGCTCCTCCCTCCCAGCGGTTCTACCATCATTTGGGTACACTAGGCTTTGCCTACCTGTAAGAGGTCTGTCTTGGATCGGGAGGTTGTGGTACCATGCAGAGCAGAATGGGCAATAGAGGTCCAAGGGGCCGGTGATCTGGTGGCACGTCCTCCTTCCTGTCTCCCTCAGCAACAGCATACTCCAGCCTTGGGACCCAGGCCTGCTGAGGCTCTGGGGTTGTGACATCAGCCCACGTCACAGAGGCCTGAGGGTAATAGAGTAGGCATTTCTTCCCTTTTTCTTGTTTTATAACTTAGTATGGATTTCCTATGTCAGCATAGTTTACATACAGTGTTGTGTTTGAGTTTTACAGCAAGGTGATGAAGTTATGAATGTAGCTGTACCTGTAGTATTTTGGATTCTTTTCCCTGTTAGGTTATTGAAGAATATTGAGTAGTGTTCCTTGTGCTATCAGGTGTGTCATCGTTGATGAATTCTTTTTGATACATTAGTGTGTTTCTGTTAATCCCAACCTCCGACTTCATCCTTCCCCGTTCCCCAATTTCCCCCTCTGGGAACTCTATACTTGTTTTTTCCATTTGTGAACTTGTGTTTCATGTCTGTACTGCATCCTTTGTATCCCTTTTTAGACTCCACATATAAGTGATGTCCTGGGATATGTGTCTTTCGGTCTCTAAATTACCAGAATTACTGAGGTCATCTACTGCTCAATCCATGTTGCTGCAAATAGCATGAGTTCATTTTGTTTTCTGGATGAGTGATAGTCGCCAAAATGTAAGTAGCACAACGTCTTTATCCATTCATCTTTCGCTGGACATTTCACTCGTTTGTATGTCTGGGCTATGGTAAAGAGTAGAACAACGTCCGTTGGGGTGCAAGTGTTTTATTCCAATGACGGTATTCTCTGGTTATACGAAGTGGAGTGCAGTTTCCGAACCTCAAGGTAGCTCCAGTTTTTAGTTTAGTAAGGGACTTGCTAACTGATCTCCATACTGGCTAATATCAGTTTACACTCCAACCAACAGCATAGTAGGTTTCCCTTAAGTGGCTGGCCTCTTGAGCACTTATTCTTTTTAGGCTTTTTGAGGAGTGCAGGGAGGGAACACCTCGTCTACGTTTATTTGCATTCTCTAATCATGATAGATCCTGAACATCTTTTGATTTGATGTGCTGCTTTTTAAAAAGCGTGTGAGGATCCTTGAGCTCTTGAAACATTTCTGCCTGGGAGTCGGGCCTGATTTGAATTCATTTCACATTACCTAGCCCAGGACGTTGCTGGAGGGCAGGGGTCTTTTGCAGCCCCGCAGGCCTTGTGAATATTAAGTGCCCTTGAGCACAGTTGTTCAAGTGGTTGTTCCAGGAAAGCGCCACAATGTGGCAGCACTTCTTCGTGTCCTCTGTTAACTTGGGCTAACAGAGCCTTAGAGGCAGTCTTGGTGTTGGGTTGCAAATTGGAGTCGAACGTGCCTGAACACACACCACAGGGCTTGTGTGTGTTTACCTCTTCCCCCTTACCCTGCAGAGCCAGACCCCAGGCAAATCCCAAGCCTTGCAAATGTGCAATTCGGAGGGTGCTGGGTTGGTAGGTGGGGAGATTCTAAGGAAGGAGGCTGGAGGTACGAACCCCACTAGCAGGAGCTGTGGAGATCCAATGTCTTTTCACAGCTCTTCCCTCCCAGCGGGTCTACCATCATTTGGGTACACTAGGCTTTGCATACCTGTAAGAGGGTTGTCTTGCATCGGGAGGTTGTGGTACCATGCAGAGCAGAATGGGCAATAGAGGTCCAACGGGCCGGTGATCTGGTGGCATGTCCTCCTTCCTGTCTCCCTCAGCAACAGCATACTCCAGCCTTGGGACCCAGGCCTGCTGAGGCTCTAGGGTTGTGACATCAGCCCACGTCACAGAGGCCTGAGGGTAATAGAGTAGGCATTTCTTGCCTTTTTCTTGTTTTATAATTTAGTATGGATTTCCTATTTCAGCATAGTTTATATACAGTGTTGTGTTTGAGTTGTACAGCAAGGTGATGAAGTTCTGAATGTAGCTGTAGCTGTAGTATTTTGGATTCTTTTCCCTGTTAGGTTATTGAAGAATATTGAGTAGCGTTCCTTGTGCTATCAGGTGTGTCATCGTTGATGAATCCTTTTTGATACATTTGTGTGTTTCTGTTAATCCCAACCTCCGACTTCATCCTTCCCCGTTCCCCAATTTCCCCCTCTGGGAACTCTACACTTCTTTTTTCCGTTTGTGAACCTGTGTTTCATGTCTGTACTGCATCCTTTGTATCCCTTTTTAGACTCCACATATAAGTGATGTCTTGGGACATGTGTCTTTTTGTCTCTAAATTACCAGAATTAGTGAGGTCATCTACTGCTCCATCCATGTTGCTGCAAATAGCATGGGTTCATTTTGCTTTCTGGATGAGTGATAGTCGCCAGAATGTAAGTAACACAACATCTTTATCCATTCATCTCTCGCTGGACATTTCGGTCGTTTGTATGTCTGGGCTATGGTAAAGAGTAGCACAACGTCCGTTGGGGAGCAAGTGTTTTATTCCAATGATGGTATTCTCTGGTTATACGAACTGGAGTGTGGTTTCCGTATCTCGCGGTAGCTCCAGTTTTTAGTTTAGTAAGGGACTTGCTAACTGATCTGCATACTGGCTATTATCAATTTACACTCCCACCAACAGCATAGTAGGGTTCCCTTTATTGGCTGCCCTCTTGAGCACTTACTCTTTTTAGGCTTTTTGAGGACTGCAGCCAGGGAACACCTCGTCTACGTTTCTTTGCATTCTCTAATCATGACAGATCCTGAGCATTTTTTCCTTTGATGTGCTGTTTTTAAAAATACGTGTAAGTACCACTGAGCTCTTGAAACGTTTCTGCCTGAGAATCGGGCCAGATTTGAGTTCATTTCAGATTAAGTAACCAAGGACATTTCTCGAGGGCAGGGGTCGTTAGCAGCCCCGCAGGCCTTGTGAATGTTAAGTGCCCTTGAGCACAGTTTTTCAAGTTGTTGTTACGGGAAGAGGCCACAAGGCGGCAGCACTTCTTAATGTCCTCTGTGATAACTTGGGCAAACACAACCTTAGAGGGAGTCTTGGTGTTGGGTTGCAAATTGGAGTCGAACGTGGATGAACACACACCGCAGGGCTTGTGTATCTTTACCTCGTCCCCCTTACACTGCACCACCAGTCCCCAGGAAAATCCCAGGCCTTGAAAATGTGCTATTCTGAGGGTGCTGTGGTTTGTAGGTGGGGCGATTCTAAGGAAGGAGGCTGGAGGTGGATACCCCACTAGCAGGAGCTGTGGAGATCCGGTGCCCTTTCACAGCTCCTCCCTCCCAGCGGTTCTACCATCATTTGGGTACACTAGGCTTTGCCTACCTGTAAGAGGTCTGTCTTGGATCGGGAGGTTGTGGTACCATGCAGAGCAGAATGGGCAATAGAGGTCCAAGGGGCCGGTGATCTGGTGGCACGTCCTCCTTCCTGTCTCCCTCAGCAACAGCATACTCCAGCCTTGGGACCCAGGCCTGCTGAGGCTCTGGGGTTGTGACATCAGCCCACGTCACAGAGGCCTGAGGGTAATAGAGTAGGCATTTCTTCCCTTTTTCTTGTTTTATAACTTAGTATGGATTTCCTATGTCAGCATAGTTTACATACAGTGTTGTGTTTGAGTTTTACAGCAAGGTGATGAAGTTATGAATGTAGCTGTACCTGTAGTATTTTGGATTCTTTTCCCTGTTAGGTTATTGAAGAATATTGAGTAGTGTTCCTTGTGCTATCAGGTGTGTCATCGTTGATGAATTCTTTTTGATACATTAGTGTGTTTCTGTTAATCCCAACCTCCGACTTCATCCTTCCCCGTTCCCCAATTTCCCCCTCTGGGAACTCTATACTTGTTTTTTCCATTTGTGAACTTGTGTTTCATGTCTGTACTGCATCCTTTGTATCCCTTTTTAGACTCCACATATAAGTGATGTCCTGGGATATGTGTCTTTCGGTCTCTAAATTACCAGAATTACTGAGGTCATCTACTGCTCAATCCATGTTGCTGCAAATAGCATGAGTTCATTTTGTTTTCTGGATGAGTGATAGTCGCCAAAATGTAAGTAGCACAACGTCTTTATCCATTCATCTTTCGCTGGACATTTCACTCGTTTGTATGTCTGGGCTATGGTAAAGAGTAGAACAACGTCCGTTGGGGTGCAAGTGTTTTATTCCAATGACGGTATTCTCTGGTTATACGAAGTGGAGTGCAGTTTCCGAACCTCAAGGTAGCTCCAGTTTTTAGTTTAGTAAGGGACTTGCTAACTGATCTCCATACTGGCTAATATCAGTTTACACTCCAACCAACAGCATAGTAGGTTTCCCTTAAGTGGCTGGCCTCTTGAGCACTTATTCTTTTTAGGCTTTTTGAGGAGTGCAGGGAGGGAACACCTCGTCTACGTTTATTTGCATTCTCTAATCATGATAGATCCTGAACATCTTTTGATTTGATGTGCTGCTTTTTAAAAATCGTGTGAGGATCCTTGAGCTCTTGAAACATTTCTGCCTGGGAGTCGGGCCTGATTTGAATTCATTTCACATTACCTAGCCCAGGACGTTGCTGGAGGGCAGGGGTCTTTTGCAGCCCCGCAGGCCTTGTGAATATTAAGTGCCCTTGAGCACAGTTGTTCAAGTGGTTGTTCCAGGAAAGCGCCACAATGTGGCAGCACTTCTTCGTGTCCTCTGTTAACTTGGGCTAACAGAGCCTTAGAGGCAGTCTTGGTGTTGGGTTGCAAATTGGAGTCGAACGTGCCTGAACACACACCACAGGGCTTGTGTGTGTTTACCTCTTCCCCCTTACCCTGCAGAGCCAGACCCCAGGCAAATCCCAAGCCTTGCAAATGTGCAATTCGGAGGGTGCTGGGTTGGTAGGTGGGGAGATTCTAAGGAAGGAGACTGGAGGTATGAACCCCACTAGCAGGAGCTGTGGAGATCCAATGTCTTTTCACAGCTCTTCCCTCCCAGCGGGTCTACCATCATTTGGGTACACTAGGCTTTGCATACCTGTAAGAGGGTTGTCTTGCATCGGGAGGTTGTGGTACCATGCAGAGCAGAATGGGCAATAGAGGTCCAACGGGCCGGTGATCTGGTGGCATGTCCTCCTTCCTGTCTCCCTCAGCAACAGCATACTCCAGCCTTGGGACCCAGGCCTGCTGAGGCTCTAGGGTTGTGACATCAGCCCACGTCACAGAGGCCTGAGGGTAATAGAGTAGGCATTTCTTGCCTTTTTCTTGTTTTATAACTTAGTATGGATTTCCTATGTCAGCATATTTTACATACAGTGTTGTGTTTGAGTTTTACAGCAAGGTGATGAAGTTATGAATGTAGCTGTACCTGTAGTATTTTGGATTCTTTTCCCTGTTAGGTTATTGAAGAATATTGAGTAGCGTTCCTTGTGCTATCAGGTGTGTCATCGTTGATGAATTCTTTTTGATACATTAGTGTGTTTCTGTTAATCCCAACCTCCGACTTCATCCTTCCCCGTTCCCCAATTTCCCCCTCTGGGAACTCTATACTTGTTTTTTCCATTTGTGAACTTGTGTTTCATGTCTGTACTGCATCCTTTGTATCCCTTTTTAGACTCCACATATAAGTGATGTCCTGGGATATGTGTCTTTCGGTCTCTAAATTACCAGAATTACTGAGGTCATCTACTGCTCAATCCATGTTGCTGCAAATAGCATGAGTTCATTTTGTTTTCTGGATGAGTGATAGTCGCCAAAATGTAAGTAGCACAACGTCTTTATCCATTCATCTTTCGCTGGACATTTCACTCGTTTGTATGTCTGGGCTATGGTAAAGAGTAGAACAACGTCCGTTGGGGTGCAAGTGTTTTATTCCAATGACGGTATTCTCTGGTTATACGAAGTGGAGTGCAGTTTCCGAACCTCAAGGTAGCTCCAGTTTTTAGTTTAGTAAGGGACTTGCTAACTGATCTCCATACTGGCTAATATCAGTTTACACTCCAACCAACAGCATAGTAGGTTTCCCTTAAGTGGCTGGCCTCTTGAGCACTTATTCTTTTTAGGCTTTTTGAGGAGTGCAGGGAGGGAACACCTCGTCTACGTTTATTTGCATTCTCTAATCATGATAGATCCTGAACATCTTTTGATTTGATGTGCTGCTTTTTAAAAATCGTGTGAGGATCCTTGAGCTCTTGAAACATTTCTGCCTGGGAGTCGGGCCTGATTTGAATTCATTTCACATTACCTAGCCCAGGACGTTGCTGGAGGGCAGGGGTCTTTTGCAGCCCCGCAGGCCTTGTGAATATTAAGTGCCCTTGAGCACAGTTGTTCAAGTGGTTGTTCCAGGAAAGCGCCACAATGTGGCAGCACTTCTTCGTGTCCTCTGTTAACTTGGGCTAACAGAGCCTTAGAGGCAGTCTTGGTGTTGGGTTGCAAATTGGAGTCGAACGTGCCTGAACACACACCACAGGGCTTGTGTGTGTTTACCTCTTCCACCTTACCCTGCAGAGCCAGACCCCAGGCAAATCCCAAGCCTTGCAAATGTGCAATTCGGAGGGTGCTGGGTTGGTAGGTGGGGAGATTCTTAGGAAGGAGACTGGAGGTATGAACCCCACTAGCAGGAGCTGTGGAGATCCAATGTCTTTTCACAGCTCTTCCCTCCCAGCGGGTCTACCATCATTTGGGTACACTAGGCTTTGCATACCTGTAAGAGGGTTGTCTTGCATCGGGAGGTTGTGGTACCATGCAGAGCAGAATGGGCAATAGAGGTCCAACGGGCCGGTGATCTGGTGGCATGTCCTCCTTCCTGTCTCCCTCAGCAACAGCATACTCCAGCCTTGGGACCCAGGCCTGCTGAGGCTCTAGGGTTGTGACATCAGCCCACGTCACAGAGGCCTGAGGGTAATAGAGTAGGCATTTCTTGCCTTTTTCTTGTTTTATAATTTAGTATGGATTTCCTATTTCAGCATAGTTTATATACAGTGTTGTGTTTGAGTTGTACAGCAAGGTGATGAAGTTATGAATGTAGCTGTAGCTGTAGTATTTTGGATTCTTTTCCCTGTTAGGTTATTGAAGAATATTGAGTAGCGTTCCTTGTGCTATCAGGTGTGTCATCGTTGATGAATCCTTTTTGATACATTTGTATGTTTCTGTTAATCCCAACCTCCGACTTCATCCTTCCCCGTTCCCCAATTTCCCCCTCTGGGAACTCTACACTTGTTTTTTCCGTTTGTGAACCTGTGTTTCATGTCTGTACTGCATCCTTTGTATCCCTTTTTAGACTCCACATATAAGTGATGTCTTGGGACATGTGTCTTTTTGTCTCTAAATTACCAGAATTAGTGAGGTCATCTACTGCTCCATCCATGTTGCTGCAAATAGCATGGGTTCATTTTGCTTTCTGGATGAGTGATAGGCGCCAGAATGTAAGTAACACAACATGTTTATCCATTCATCTCTCGCTGGACATTTCGGTCGTTTGTATGTCTGGGCTATGGTAAAGAGTAGCACAACGTCCGTTGGGGAGCAAGTGTTTTATTCCAATGATGGTATTCTCTGGTTATACGAACTGGAGTGTGGTTTCCGTATCTCGCGGTAGCTCCAGTTTTTAGTTTAGTAAGGGACTTGCTAACTGATCTGCATACTGGCTATTATCAATTTACACTCCCACCAACAGCATAGTAGGGTTCCCTTTATTGGCTGCCCTCTTGAGCACTTACTCTTTTTAGGCTTTTTGAGGACTGCAGCCAGGGAACACCTCGTCTACGTTTCTTTGCATTCTCTAATCATGACAGATCCTGAGCATTTTTTCCTTTGATGTGCTGTTTTTAAAAATACGTGTAAGTACCACTGAGCTCTTGAAACGTTTCTGCCTGAGAATCGGGCCAGATTTGAGTTCATTTCAGATTAAGTAGCCAAGGACATTTCTCGAGGGCAGGGGTCGTTAGCAGCCCCGCAGGCCTTGTGAATGTTAAGTGCCCTTGAGCACAGTTTTTCAAGTTGTTGTTACGGGAAGAGGCCACAATGCGGCAGCACTTCTTAATGTCCTCTGTGATAACTTGGGCAAACACAACCTTAGAGGGAGTCTTGGTGTTGGGTTGCAAATTGGAGTCGAACGTGGATGAACACACACCGCAGGGCTTGTGTATCTTTACCTCGTCCCCCTTACACTGCACCACCATTCCCCAGGAAAATCCCAGGCCTTGAAAATGTGCTATTCTGAGGGTGCTGTGGTTTGTAGGTGGGGCGATTCTAAGGAAGGAGGCTGGAGGTGGATACCCCACTAGCAGGAGCTGTGGAGATCCGGTGTCCTTTCACAGCTCCTCCCTCCCAGCGGTTCTACCATCATTTGGGTACACTAGGCTTTGCCTACCTGTAAGAGGTCTGTCTTGGATCGGGAGGTTGTGGTACCATGCAGAGCAGAATGGGCAATAGAGGTCCAAGGGGCCGGTGATCTGGTGGCACGTCCTCCTTCCTGTCTCCCTCAGCAACAGCGTACTCCAGCCTTGGGACCCAGGCCTGCTGAGGCTCTGGGGTTGTGACATCAGCCCACGTCACAGAGGCCTGAGGGTAATAGAGTAGGCATTTCTTCCCTTTTTCTTGTTTTATAACTTAGTATGGATTTCCTATGTCAGCATAGTTTACATACAGTGTTGTGGTTGAGTTCTACAGCAAGGTGATGAAGTTATGAATGTAGCTGTACCTGTAGTATTTTGGATTCTTTTCCCTGTTAGGTTATTGAAGAATATTGAGTAGTGTTCCTTGTGCTATCAGGTGTGTCATCGTTGATGAATTCTTTTTGATACATTAGTGTGTTTCTGTTAATCCCAACCTCCGACTTCATCCTTCCCCGTTCCCCAATTTCCCCCTCTGGGAACTCTACACTTGTTTTTTCCGTTTGTGAACCTGTGTTTCATGTCTGTACTGCATCCTGTGTATCCCTTTTTAGACTCCACATATAAGTGATGTCCTGGGATATGTGTCTTTCGGTCTCTAAATTACCAGAATTAGTGAGATCATCTACTGCTCCATCCATGTTGCTGCCAATAGCATGGGTTCATTTTGCTTTCTGGATGAGTGATAGTCCCCAGAATGTAAGTAACACAACATCTTTATCCATTCATCTCTCGCTGGACATTTCGGTCGTTTGTATGTCTGGGCTATGGGAAAGAGTAGCACAACGTCCGTTGGGGAGCAAGTGTTTTATTCTAATGATGGTATTCTCTGGTTATACGAACTGGAGTGTGGTTTCCGTATCTCGCGGTAGCTCCAGTTTTTAGTTTAGTAAGGGACTTGCTAACTGATCTCCATACTGACTATTATCAATTTACACTCCCACCAACAGCATAGTAGGGTTCCCTTTATTGGCTGCCCTCTTGAGCACTTACTCTTTTTAGGCTTTTTGAGGACTGCAGCCAGGGAACACCTCGTCTACGTTTCTTTGCATTCTCTAATCATGACAGATCCTGAGCATTTTTTCCTTTGATGTGCTGTTTTTAAAAATACGTGTAAGTACCTCTGAGTTCTTGAAACATATCTGCCTGAGAATCGGGCCAGATTTGAGTTCATTTCAGATTAAGTAACCAAGGACATTTCTCGAGGGCAGGGGTCGTTAGCAGCCCCGCAGGCCTTGTGAATGTTAAGTGCCCTTGAGCACAGTTTTTCAAGTTGTTGTTACGGGAAGAGGCCACAAGGCGGCAGCACTTCTTAATGTCCTGTGTGTTAACTTGGGCAAACACAACCTTAGAGGGAGTCTTGGTGTTGGGTTGCAAACTGGAGTCGAACGTGGATGAACACACACCGCAGGGCTTGTGTATCTTTACCTCGTCCCCCTTACACTGCACCACCAGTCCCCAGGAAAATCCCAGGCCTTGAAAATGTGCTATTCTGAGGGTGCTGTGGTTTGTAGGTGGGGCGATTCTAAGGAAGGAGGCTGGAGGTGGATACCCCACTAGCAGGAGCTGTGGAGATCCGGTGTCCTTTCACAGCTCCTCCCTCCCAGCGGTTCTACCATCATTTGGGTACACTAGGCTTTGCCTACCTGTAAGAGGTCTGTCTTGGATCGGGAGGTTGTGGTACCATGCAGAGCAGAATGGGCAATAGAGGTCCAAGGGGCCGGTGATCTGGTGGCACGTCCTCCTTCCTGTCTCCCTCAGCAACAGCGTACTCCAGCCTTGGGACCCAGGCCTGCTGGGGCTCTAGGGTTGTGACATCAGCCCACGTCACAGAGGCCTGAGGGTAATAGAGTAGGCATTTCTTGCCTTTTTCTTGTTTTATAATTTAGTATGGATTTCCTATGTCAGCATAGTTTATATACAGTGTTGTGTTTGAGTTCTACAGCAAGGTGATGAAGTAATGAATGTAGCTCTACCTGTAGTATTTTGGATTCTTTTCCCTGTTAGGTTATTGAAGAATATTGAGTAGTGTTCCTTGTGCTATCAGGTGTGTCATCGTTGATGAATTCTTTTTGATACATTAGTGTGTTTCTGTTAATCCCAACCTCCGACTTCATCCTTCCCCGTTCTCCAATTTTCCCCTCTGGGAACTCTACACTTCTTTTTTCCATTTGTGAACCTGTGTTTCATTTCTGTACTGCATCCTTTGTATCCCTTTTTAGACTCCACATATAAGTGATGTCCTGGGATATGTGTCTTTCGGTCTCTAAATTACCAGAATTACTGAGGTCATCTACTGCTCAATCCATGTTGCTGCAAATAGCATCAGTTCATTTTGTTTTCTGGATGAGTGATAGTCGCCAAAATGTAAGTAGCACAACATCTTTATCCATTCATCTTTCGCTGGACATTTCACTCGTTTGTATGTCTGGGCTATGGTAAAGAGTAGAACAACGTCCGTTGGGGTGCAATTGTTTTATTCCAATGATGGTATTCTCTGGTTATACGAAGTGGAGTGCAGTTTCCGAACCTCAAGGTAGCTCCAGTTTTTAGTTTAGTAAGGGACTTGCTAACTGATCTCCATACTGGCTAATATCAGTTTACACTCCAACCAACAGCATAGTAGGGTTCCCTTAAGTGGCTGGCCTCTTGAGCACTTATTCTTTTTAGGCTTTTTGAGGAGTGCAGGGAGGGAACACCTCGTCTACGTTTATTTGCATTCTCTAATCATGATAGATCCTGAACATCTTTTGATTTGATGTGCTGTTTTTTAAAAAGCGTGTGAGGATCCTTGAGCTCTTGAAACATTTCTGCCTGGGAGTCGGGCCTGATTTGAATTCATTTCACATTACCTAGCCCAGGACGTTGCTGGAGGGCAGGGGTCTTTTGCAGCCCCGCAGGCCTTGTGAATATTAAGTGCCCTTGAGCACAGTTGTTCAAGTGGTTGTTCCAGGAAAGCGCCACAATGTGGCAGCACTTCTTCGTGTCCTCTGTTAACTTGGGCTAACAGAGCCTTAGAGGCAGTCTTGGTGTTGGGTTGCAAATTGGAGTCGAACGTGCCTGAACACACACCACAGGGCTTGTGTGTGTTTACCTCTTCCACCTTACCCTGCAGAGCCAGACCCCAGGCAAATCCCAAGCCTTGCAAATGTGCAATTCGGAGGGTGCTGGGTTGGTAGGTGGGGAGATTCTAAGGAAGGAGGCTGGAGGTACGAACCCCACTAGCAGGAGCTGTGGAGATCCAATGTCTTTTCACAGCTCTTCCCTCCCAGCGGGTCTACCATCATTTGGGTACACTAGGCTTTGCATACCTGTAAGAGGGTTGTCTTGCATCGGGAGGTTGTGGTACCATGCAGAGCAGAATGGGCAATAGAGGTCCAACGGGCCGGTGATCTGGTGGCATGTCCTCCTTCCTGTCTCCCTCAGCAACAGCATACTCCAGCCTTGGGACCCAGGCCTGCTGAGGCTCTAGGGTTGTGACATCAGCCCACGTCACAGAGGCCTGAGGGTAATAGAGTAGGCATTTCTTGCCTTTTTCTTGTTTTATAATTTAGTATGGATTTCCTATTTCAGCATAGTTTATATACAGTGTTGTGTTTGAGTTGTACAGCAAGGTGATGAAGTTCTGAATGTAGCTGTAGCTGTAGTATTTTGGATTCTTTTCCCTGTTAGGTTATTGAAGAATATTGAGTAGCGTTCCTTGTGCTATCAGGTGTGTCATCGTTGATGAATCCTTTTTGATACATTTGTGTGTTTCTGTTAATCCCAACCTCCGACTTCATCCTTCCCCGTTCCCCAATTTCCCCCTCTGGGAACTCTACACTTCTTTTTTCCGTTTGTGAACCTGTGTTTCATGTCTGTACTGCATCCTTTGTATCCCTTTTTAGACTCCACATATAAGTGATGTCTTGGGACATGTGTCTTTTTGTCTCTAAATTACCAGAATTAGTGAGGTCATCTACTGCTCCATCCATGTTGCTGCAAATAGCATGGGTTCATTTTGCTTTCTGGATGAGTGATAGTCGCCAGAATGTAAGTAACACAACATCTTTATCCATTCATCTCTCGCTGGACATTTCGGTCGTTTGTATGTCTGGGCTATGGTAAAGAGTAGCACAACGTCCGTTGGGGAGCAAGTGTTTTATTCCAATGATGGTATTCTCTGGTTATACGAACTGGAGTGTGGTTTCCGTATCTCGCGGTAGCTCCAGTTTTTAGTTTAGTAAGGGACTTGCTAACTGATCTGCATACTGGCTATTATCAATTTACACTCCCACCAACAGCATAGTAGGGTTCCCTTTATTGGCTGCCCTCTTGAGCACTTACTCTTTTTAGGCTTTTTGAGGACTGCAGCCAGGGAACACCTCGTCTACGTTTCTTTGCATTCTCTAATCATGACAGATCCTGAGCATTTTTTCCTTTGATGTGCTGTTTTTAAAAATACGTGTAAGTACCACTGAGCTCTTGAAACGTTTCTGCCTGAGAATCGGGCCAGATTTGAGTTCATTTCAGATTAAGTAGCCAAGGACATTTCTCGAGGGCAGGGGTCGTTAGCAGCCCCGCAGGCCTTGTGAATGTTAAGTGCCCTTGAGCACAGTTTTTCAAGTTGTTGTTACGGGAAGAGGCCACAAGGCGGCAGCACTTCTTAATGTCCTCTGTGATAACTTGGGCAAACACAACCTTAGAGGGAGTCTTGGTGTTGGGTTGCAAATTGGAGTCGAACGTGGATGAACACACACCGCAGGGCTTGTGTATCTTTACCTCGTCCCCCTTACACTGCACCACCAGTCCCCAGGAAAATCCCAGGCCTTGAAAATGTGCTATTCTGAGGGTGCTGTGGTTTGTAGGTGGGGCGATTCTAAGGAAGGAGGCTGGAGGTGGATACCCCACTAGCAGGAGCTGTGGAGATCCGGTGTCCTTTCACAGCTCCTCCCTCCCAGCGGTTCTACCATCATTTGGGTACACTAGGCTTTGCCTACCTGTAAGAGGTCTGTCTTGGATCGGGAGGTTGTGGTACCATGCAGAGCAGAATGGGCAATAGAGGTCCAAGGGGCCGGTGATCTGGTGGCACGTCCTCCTTCCTGTCTCCCTCAGCAACAGCATACTCCAGCCTTGGGACCCAGGCCTGCTGAGGCTCTGGGGTTGTGACATCAGCCCACGTCACAGAGGCCTGAGGGTAATAGAGTAGGCATTTCTTCCCTTTTTCTTGTTTTATAACTTAGTATGGATTTCCTATGTCAGCATAGTTTACATACAGTGTTGTGGTTGAGTTCTACAGCAAGGTGATGAAGTTATGAATGTAGCTGTACCTGTAGTATTTTGGATTCTTTTCCCTGTTAGGTTATTGAAGAATATTGAGTAGTGTTCCTTGTGCTATCAGGTGTGTCATCGTTGATGAATTCTTTTTGATACATTTGTGTGTTTCTGTTAATCCCAACCTCCGACTTCATCCTTCCCCGTTCCCCAATTTCCCCCTCTGGGAACTCTACACTTGTTTTTTCCGTTTGTGAACCTGTGTTTCATGTCTGTACTGCATCCTGTGTATCCCTTTTTAGACTCCACATATAAGTGATGTCCTGGGATATGTGTCTTTCGGTCTCTAAATTACCAGAATTAGTGAGATCATCTACTGCTCCATCCATGTTGCTGCCAATAGCATGGGTTCATTTTGCTTTCTGGATGAGTGATAGTCCCCAGAATGTAAGTAACACAACATCTTTATCCATTCATCTCTCGCTGGACATTTCGGTCGTTTGTATGTCTGGGCTATGGGAAAGAGTAGCACAACGTCCGTTGGGGAGCAAGTGTTTTATTCTAATGATGGTATTCTCTGGTTATACGAACTGGAGTGTGGTTTCCGTATCTCGCGGTAGCTCCAGTTTTTAGTTTAGTAAGGGACTTGCTAACTGATCTCCATACTGACTATTATCAATTTACACTCCCACCAACAGCATAGTAGGGTTCCCTTTATTGGCTGCCCTCTTGAGCACTTACTCTTTTTAGGCTTTTTGAGGACTGCAGCCAGGGAACACCTCGTCTACGTTTCTTTGCATTCTCTAATCATGACAGATCCTGAGCATTTTTTCCTTTGATGTGCTGTTTTTAAAAATACGTGTAAGTACCTCTGAGTTCTTGAAACATATCTGCCTGAGAATCGGGCCAGATTTGAGTTCATTTCAGATTAAGTAACCAAGGACATTTCTCGAGGGCAGGGGTCGTTAGCAGCCCCGCAGGCCTTGTGAATGTTAAGTGCCCTTGAGCACAGTTTTTCAAGTTGTTGTTACGGGAAGAGGCCACAAGGCGGCAGCACTTCTTAATGTCCTGTGTGTTAACTTGGGCAAACACAACCTTAGAGGGAGTCTTGGTGTTGGGTTGCAAACTGGAGTCGAACGTGGATGAACACACACCGCAGGGCTTGTGTATCTTTACCTCGTCCCCCTTACACTGCACCACCAGTCCCCAGGAAAATCCCAGGCCTTGAAAATGTGCTATTCTGAGGGTGCTGTGGTTTGTAGGTGGGGCGATTCTAAGGAAGGAGGCTGGAGGTGGATACCCCACTAGCAGGAGCTGTGGAGATCCGGTGTCCTTTCACAGCTCCTCCCTCCCAGCGGTTCTACCATCATTTGGGTACACTAGGCTTTGCCTACCTGTAAGAGGTCTGTCTTGGATCGGGAGGTTGTGGTACCATGCAGAGCAGAATGGGCAATAGAGGTCCAAGGGGCCGGTGATCTGGTGGCACGTCCTCCTTCCTGTCTCCCTCAGCAACAGCGTACTCCAGCCTTGGGACCCAGGCCTGCTGGGGCTCTAGGGTTGTGACATCAGCCCACGTCACAGAGGCCTGAGGGTAATAGAGTAGGCATTTCTTGCCTTTTTCTTGTTTTATAATTTAGTATGGATTTCCTATGTCAGCATAGTTTATATACAGTGTTGTGTTTGAGTTCTACAGCAAGGTGATGAAGTAATGAATGTAGCTCTACCTGTAGTATTTTGGATTCTTTTCCCTGTTAGGTTATTGAAGAATATTGAGTAGTGTTCCTTGTGCTATCAGGTGTGTCATCGTTGATGAATTCTTTTTGATACATTAGTGTGTTTCTGTTAATCCCAACCTCCGACTTCATCCTTCCCCGTTCTCCAATTTTCCCCTCTGGGAACTCTACACTTCTTTTTTCCATTTGTGAACCTGTGTTTCATTTCTGTACTGCATCCTTTGTATCCCTTTTTAGACTCCACATATAAGTGATGTCCTGGGATATGTGTCTTTCGGTCTCTAAATTACCAGAATTACTGAGGTCATCTACTGCTCAATCCATGTTGCTGCAAATAGCATCAGTTCATTTTGTTTTCTGGATGAGTGATAGTCGCCAAAATGTAAGTAGCACAACATCTTTATCCATTCATCTTTCGCTGGACATTTCACTCGTTTGTATGTCTGGGCTATGGTAAAGAGTAGAACAACGTCCGTTGGGGTGCAATTGTTTTATTCCAATGATGGTATTCTCTGGTTATACGAAGTGGAGTGCAGTTTCCGAACCTCAAGGTAGCTCCAGTTTTTAGTTTAGTAAGGGACTTGCTAACTGATCTCCATACTGGCTAATATCAGTTTACACTCCAACCAACAGCATAGTAGGGTTCCCTTAAGTGGCTGGCCTCTTGAGCACTTATTCTTTTTAGGCTTTTTGAGGAGTGCAGGGAGGGAACACCTCGTCTACGTTTATTTGCATTCTCTAATCATGATAGATCCTGAACATCTTTTGATTTGATGTGCTGTTTTTTAAAAAGCGTGTGAGGATCCTTGAGCTCTTGAAACATTTCTGCCTGGGAGTCGGGCCTGATTTGAATTCATTTCACATTACCTAGCCCAGGACGTTGCTGGAGGGCAGGGGTCTTTTGCAGCCCCGCAGGCCTTGTGAATATTAAGTGCCCTTGAGCACAGTTGTTCAAGTGGTTGTTCCAGGAAAGCGCCACAATGTGGCAGCACTTCTTCGTGTCCTCTGTTAACTTGGGCTAACAGAGCCTTAGAGGCAGTCTTGGTGTTGGGTTGCAAATTGGAGTCGAACGTGCCTGAACACACACCACAGGGCTTGTGTGTGTTTACCTCTTCCACCTTACCCTGCAGAGCCAGACCCCAGGCAAATCCCAAGCCTTGCAAATGTGCAATTCGGAGGGTGCTGGGTTGGTAGGTGGGGAGATTCTAAGGAAGGAGGCTGGAGGTACGAACCCCACTAGCAGGAGCTGTGGAGATCCAATGTCTTTTCACAGCTCTTCCCTCCCAGCGGGTCTACCATCATTTGGGTACACTAGGCTTTGCATACCTGTAAGAGGGTTGTCTTGCATCGGGAGGTTGTGGTACCATGCAGAGCAGAATGGGCAATAGAGGTCCAACGGGCCGGTGATCTGGTGGCATGTCCTCCTTCCTGTCTCCCTCAGCAACAGCATACTCCAGCCTTGGGACCCAGGCCTGCTGAGGCTCTAGGGTTGTGACATCAGCCCACGTCACAGAGGCCTGAGGGTAATAGAGTAGGCATTTCTTGCCTTTTTCTTGTTTTATAATTTAGTATGGATTTCCTATTTCAGCATAGTTTATATACAGTGTTGTGTTTGAGTTGTACAGCAAGGTGATGAAGTTCTGAATGTAGCTGTAGCTGTAGTATTTTGGATTCTTTTCCCTGTTAGGTTATTGAAGAATATTGAGTAGCGTTCCTTGTGCTATCAGGTGTGTCATCGTTGATGAATCCTTTTTGATACATTTGTGTGTTTCTGTTAATCCCAACCTCCGACTTCATCCTTCCCCGTTCCCCAATTTCCCCCTCTGGGAACTCTACACTTCTTTTTTCCGTTTGTGAACCTGTGTTTCATGTCTGTACTGCATCCTTTGTATCCCTTTTTAGACTCCACATATAAGTGATGTCTTGGGACATGTGTCTTTTTGTCTCTAAATTACCAGAATTAGTGAGGTCATCTACTGCTCCATCCATGTTGCTGCAAATAGCATGGGTTCATTTTGCTTTCTGGATGAGTGATAGTCGCCAGAATGTAAGTAACACAACATCTTTATCCATTCATCTCTCGCTGGACATTTCGGTCGTTTGTATGTCTGGGCTATGGTAAAGAGTAGCACAACGTCCGTTGGGGAGCAAGTGTTTTATTCCAATGATGGTATTCTCTGGTTATACGAACTGGAGTGTGGTTTCCGTATCTCGCGGTAGCTCCAGTTTTTAGTTTAGTAAGGGACTTGCTAACTGATCTGCATACTGGCTATTATCAATTTACACTCCCACCAACAGCATAGTAGGGTTCCCTTTATTGGCTGCCCTCTTGAGCACTTACTCTTTTTAGGCTTTTTGAGGACTGCAGCCAGGGAACACCTCGTCTACGTTTCTTTGCATTCTCTAATCATGACAGATCCTGAGCATTTTTTCCTTTGATGTGCTGTTTTTAAAAATACGTGTAAGTACCACTGAGCTCTTGAAACGTTTCTGCCTGAGAATCGGGCCAGATTTGAGTTCATTTCAGATTAAGTAACCAAGGACATTTCTCGAGGGCAGGGGTCGTTAGCAGCCCCGCAGGCCTTGTGAATGTTAAGTGCCCTTGAGCACAGTTTTTCAAGTTGTTGTTACGGGAAGAGGCCACAAGGCGGCAGCACTTCTTAATGTCCTCTGTGATAACTTGGGCAAACACAACCTTAGAGGGAGTCTTGGTGTTGGGTTGCAAATTGGAGTCGAACGTGGATGAACACACACCGCAGGGCTTGTGTATCTTTACCTCGTCCCCCTTACACTGCACCACCAGTCCCCAGGAAAATCCCAGGCCTTGAAAATGTGCTATTCTGAGGGTGCTGTGGTTTGTAGGTGGGGCGATTCTAAGGAAGGAGGCTGGAGGTGGATACCCCACTAGCAGGAGCTGTGGAGATCCGGTGTCCTTTCACAGCTCCTCCCTCCCAGCGGTTCTACCATCATTTGGGTACACTAGGCTTTGCCTACCTGTAAGAGGTCTGTCTTGGATCGGGAGGTTGTGGTACCATGCAGAGCAGAATGGGCAATAGAGGTCCAAGGGGCCGGTGATCTGGTGGCACGTCCTCCTTCCTGTCTCCCTCAGCAACAGCATACTCCAGCCTTGGGACCCAGGCCTGCTGAGGCTCTGGGGTTGTGACATCAGCCCACGTCACAGAGGCCTGAGGGTAATAGAGTAGGCATTTCTTCCCTTTTTCTTGTTTTATAACTTAGTATGGATTTCCTATGTCAGCATAGTTTACATACAGTGTTGTGTTTGAGTTTTACAGCAAGGTGATGAAGTTATGAATGTAGCTGTACCTGTAGTATTTTGGATTCTTTTCCCTGTTAGGTTATTGAAGAATATTGAGTAGTGTTCCTTGTGCTATCAGGTGTGTCATCGTTGATGAATTCTTTTTGATACATTAGTGTGTTTCTGTTAATCCCAACCTCCGACTTCATCCTTCCCCGTTCCCCAATTTCCCCCTCTGGGAACTCTATACTTGTTTTTTCCATTTGTGAACTTGTGTTTCATGTCTGTACTGCATCCTTTGTATCCCTTTTTAGACTCCACATATAAGTGATGTCCTGGGATATGTGTCTTTCGGTCTCTAAATTACCAGAATTACTGAGGTCATCTACTGCTCAATCCATGTTGCTGCAAATAGCATGAGTTCATTTTGTTTTCTGGATGAGTGATAGTCGCCAAAATGTAAGTAGCACAACGTCTTTATCCATTCATCTTTCGCTGGACATTTCACTCGTTTGTATGTCTGGGCTATGGTAAAGAGTAGAACAACGTCCGTTGGGGTGCAAGTGTTTTATTCCAATGACGGTATTCTCTGGTTATACGAAGTGGAGTGCAGTTTCCGAACCTCAAGGTAGCTCCAGTTTTTAGTTTAGTAAGGGACTTGCTAACTGATCTCCATACTGGCTAATATCAGTTTACACTCCAACCAACAGCATAGTAGGTTTCCCTTAAGTGGCTGGCCTCTTGAGCACTTATTCTTTTTAGGCTTTTTGAGGAGTGCAGGGAGGGAACACCTCGTCTACGTTTATTTGCATTCTCTAATCATGATAGATCCTGAACATCTTTTGATTTGATGTGCTGCTTTTTAAAAAGCGTGTGAGGATCCTTGAGCTCTTGAAACATTTCTGCCTGGGAGTCGGGCCTGATTTGAATTCATTTCACATTACCTAGCCCAGGACGTTGCTGGAGGGCAGGGGTCTTTTGCAGCCCCGCAGGCCTTGTGAATATTAAGTGCCCTTGAGCACAGTTGTTCAAGTGGTTGTTCCAGGAAAGCGCCACAATGTGGCAGCACTTCTTCGTGTCCTCTGTTAACTTGGGCTAACAGAGCCTTAGAGGCAGTCTTGGTGTTGGGTTGCAAATTGGAGTCGAACGTGCCTGAACACACACCACAGGGCTTGTGTGTGTTTACCTCTTCCACCTTACCCTGCAGAGCCAGACCCCAGGCAAATCCCAAGCCTTGCAAATGTGCAATTCGGAGGGTGCTGGGTTGGTAGGTGGGGAGATTCTAAGGAAGGAGACTGGAGGTATGAACCCCACTAGCAGGAGCTGTGGAGATCCAATGTCTTTTCACAGCTCTTCCCTCCCAGCGGGTCTACCATCATTTGGGTACACTAGGCTTTGCATACCTGTAAGAGGGTTGTCTTGCATCGGGAGGTTGTGGTACCATGCAGAGCAGAATGGGCAATAGAGGTCCAACGGGCCAGTGATCTGGTGGCATGTCCTCCTTCCTGTCTCCCTCAGCAACAGCATACTCCAGCCTTGGGACCCAGGCCTGCTGAGGCTCTAGGGTTGTGACATCAGCCCACGTCACAGAGGCCTGAGGGTAATAGAGTAGGCATTTCTTGCCTTTTTCTTGTTTTATAATTTAGTATGGATTTCCTATTTCAGCATAGTTTATATACAGTGTTGTGTTTGAGTTGTACAGCAAGGTGATGAAGTTATCAATGTAGCTGTAGCTGTAGTATTTTGGATTCTTTTCCCTGTTAGGTTATTGAAGAATATTGAGTAGCGTTCCTTGTGCTATCAGGTGTGTCATCGTTGATGAATCCTTTTTGATCCATTTGTATGTTTCTGTTAATCCCAACCTCCGACTTCATCCTTCCCCGTTCCCCAATTTCCCCCTCTGGGAACTCTACACTTGTTTTTTCCGTTTGTGAACCTGTGTTTCATGTCTGTACTGCATCCTTTGTATCCCTTTTTAGACTCCACATATAAGTGATGTCTTGGGACATGTGTCTTTTTGTCTCTAAATTACCAGAATTAGTGAGGTCATCTACTGCTCCATCCATGTTGCTGCAAATAGCATGGGTTCATTTTGCTTTCTGGATGAGTGATAGTCGCCAGAATGTAAGTAACACAACATGTTTATCCATTCATCTCTCGCTGGACATTTCGGTCGTTTGTATGTCTGGGCTATGGTAAAGAGTAGCACAACGTCCGTTGGGGAGCAAGTGTTTTATTCCAATGATGGTATTCTCTGGTTATACGAACTGGAGTGTGGTTTCCGTATCTCGCGGTAGCTCCAGTTTTTAGTTTAGTAAGGGACTTGCTAACTGATCTGCATACTGGCTATTATCAATTTACACTCCCACCAACAGCATAGTAGGGTTCCCTTTATCGGCTGCCCTCTTGAGCACTTACTCTTTTTAGGCTTTTTGAGGACTGCAGCCAGGGAACACCTCGTCTACGTTTCTTTGCATTCTCTAATCATGACAGATCCTGAGCATTTTTTCCTTTGATGTGCTGTTTTTAAAAATACGTGTAAGTACCACTGAGCTCTTGAAACGTTTCTGCCTGAGAATCGGGCCAGATTTGAGTTCATTTCAGATTAAGTAGCCAAGGACATTTCTCGAGGGCAGGGGTCGTTAGCAGCCCCGCAGGCCTTGTGAATGTTAAGTGCCCTTGAGCACAGTTTTTCAAGTTGTTGTTACGGGAAGAGGCCACAATGCGGCAGCACTTCTTAATGTCCTCTGTGATAACTTGGGCAAACACAACCTTAGAGGGAGTCTTGGTGTTGGGTTGCAAATTGGAGTCGAACGTGGATGAACACACACCGCAGGGCTTGTGTATCTTTACCTCGTCCCCCTTACACTGCACCACCATTCCCCAGGAAAATCCCAGGCCTTGAAAATGTGCTATTCTGAGGGTGCTGTGGTTTGTAGGTGGGGCGATTCTAAGGAAGGAGGCTGGAGGTGGATACCCCACTAGCAGGAGCTGTGGAGATCTGGTGTCCTTTCACAGCTCCTCCCTCCCAGCGGTTCTACCATCATTTGGGTACACTAGGCTTTGCCTACCTGTAAGAGGTCTGTCTTGGATCGGGAGGTTGTGGTACCATGCAGAGCAGAATGGGCAATAGAGGTCCAAGGGGCCGGTGATCTGGTGGCACGTCCTCCTTCCTGTCTCCCTCAGCAACAGCGTACTCCAGCCTTGGGACCCAGGCCTGCTGAGGCTCTGGGGTTGTGACATCAGCCCACGTCACAGAGGCCTGAGGGTAATAGAGTAGGCATTTCTTCCCTTTTTCTTGTTTTATAACTTAGTATGGATTTCCTATGTCAGCATAGTTTACATACAGTGTTGTGGTTGAGTTCTACAGCAAGGTGATGAAGTTATGAATGTAGCTGTACCTGTAGTATTTTGGATTCTTTTCCCTGTTAGGTTATTGAAGAATATTGAGTAGTGTTCCTTGTGCTATCAGGTGTGTCATCGTTGATGAATTCTTTTTGATACATTAGTGTGTTTCTGTTAATCCCAACCTCCGACTTCATCCTTCCCCGTTCCCCAATTTCCCCCTCTGGGAACTCTACACTTGTTTTTTCCGTTTGTGAACCTGTGTTTCATGTCTGTACTGCATCCTTTGTATCCCTTTTTAGACTCCACATATAAGTGATGTCCTGGGATATGTGTCTTTCGGTCTCTAAATTACCAGAATTAGTGAGATCATCTACTGCTCCATCCATGTTGCTGCCAATAGCATGGGTTCATTTTGCTTTCTGGATGAGTGATAGTCGCCAGAATGTAAGTAACACAACATCTTTATCCATTCATCTCTCGCTGGACATTTCGGTCGTTTGTATGTCTGGGCTATGGGAAAGAGTAGCACAACGTCCGTTGGGGAGCAAGTGTTTTATTCCAATGATGGTATTCTCTGGTTATACGAACTGGAGTGTGGTTTCCGTATCTCGCGGTAGCTCCAGTTTTTAGTTTAGTAAGGGACTTGCTAACTGATCTCCATACTGGCTATTATCAATTTACACTCCCACCAACAGCATAGTAGGGTTCCCTTTATTGGCTGCCCTCTTGAGCACTTACTCTTTTTAGGCTTTTTGAGGACTGCAGCCAGGGAACACCTCGTCTACGTTTCTTTGCATTCTCTAATCATGACAGATCCTGAGCATTTTTTCCTTTGATGTGCTGTTTTTAAAAATACGTGTAAGTACCTCTGAGTTCTTGAAACATATCTGCCTGAGAATCGGGCCAGATTTGAGTTCATTTCAGATTAAGTAACCAAGGACATTTCTCGAGGGCAGGGGTCGTTAGCAGCCCCGCAGGCCTTGTGAATGTTAAGTGCCCTTGAGCACAGTTTTTCAAGTTGTTGTTACGGGAAGAGGCCACAAGGCGGCAGCACTTCTTAATGTCCTGTGTGTTAACTTGGGCAAACACAACCTTAGAGGGAGTCTTGGTGTTGGGTTGCAAACTGGAGTCGAACGTGGATGAACACACACCGCAGGGCTTGTGTATCTTTACCTCGTCCCCCTTACACTGCACCACCAGTCCCCAGGAAAATCCCAGGCCTTGAAAATGTGCTATTCTGAGGGTGCTGTGGTTTGTAGGTGGGGCGATTCTAAGGAAGGAGGCTGGAGGTGGATACCCCACTAGCAGGAGCTGTGGAGATCCGGTGTCCTTTCACAGCTCCTCCCTCCCAGCGGTTCTACCATCATTTGGGTACACTAGGCTTTGCCTACCTGTAAGAGGTCTGTCTTGGATCGGGAGGTTGTGGTACCATGCAGAGCAGAATGGGCAATAGAGGTCCAAGGGGCCGGTGATCTGGTGGCACGTCCTCCTTCCTGTCTCCCTCAGCAACAGCGTACTCCAGCCTTGGGACCCAGGCCTGCTGGGGCTCTAGGGTTGTGACATCAGCCCACGTCACAGAGGCCTGAGGGTAATAGAGTAGGCATTTCTTGCCTTTTTCTTGTTTTATAATTTAGTATGGATTTCCTATGTCAGCATAGTTTATATACAGTGTTGTGTTTGAGTTCTACAGCAAGGTGATGAAGTAATGAATGTAGCTCTACCTGTAGTATTTTGGATTCTTTTCCCTGTTAGGTTATTGAAGAATATTGAGTAGTGTTCCTTGTGCTATCAGGTGTGTCATCGTTGATGAATTCTTTTTGATACATTAGTGTGTTTCTGTTAATCCCAACCTCCGACTTCATCCTTCCCCGTTCTCCAATTTTCCCCTCTGGGAACTCTACACTTCTTTTTTCCATTTGTGAACCTGTGTTTCATTTCTGTACTGCATCCTTTGTATCCCTTTTTAGACTCCACATATAAGTGATGTCCTGGGATATGTGTCTTTCGGTCTCTAAATTACCAGAATTACTGAGGTCATCTACTGCTCAATCCATGTTGCTGCAAATAGCATCAGTTCATTTTGTTTTCTGGATGAGTGATAGTCGCCAAAATGTAAGTAGCACAACATCTTTATCCATTCATCTTTCGCTGGACATTTCACTCGTTTGTATGTCTGGGCTATGGTAAAGAGTAGAACAACGTCCGTTGGGGTGCAATTGTTTTATTCCAATGATGGTATTCTCTGGTTATACGAAGTGGAGTGCAGTTTCCGAACCTCAAGGTAGCTCCAGTTTTTAGTTTAGTAAGGGACTTGCTAACTGATCTCCATACTGGCTAATATCAGTTTACACTCCAACCAACAGCATAGTAGGGTTCCCTTAAGTGGCTGGCCTCTTGAGCACTTATTCTTTTTAGGCTTTTTGAGGAGTGCAGGGAGGGAACACCTCGTCTACGTTTATTTGCATTCTCTAATCATGATAGATCCTGAACATCTTTTGATTTGATGTGCTGTTTTTTAAAAAGCGTGTGAGGATCCTTGAGCTCTTGAAACATTTCTGCCTGGGAGTCGGGCCTGATTTGAATTCATTTCACATTACCTAGCCCAGGACGTTGCTGGAGGGCAGGGGTCTTTTGCAGCCCCGCAGGCCTTGTGAATATTAAGTGCCCTTGAGCACAGTTGTTCAAGTGGTTGTTCCAGGAAAGCGCCACAATGTGGCAGCACTTCTTCGTGTCCTCTGTTAACTTGGGCTAACAGAGCCTTAGAGGCAGTCTTGGTGTTGGGTTGCAAATTGGAGTCGAACGTGCCTGAACACACACCACAGGGCTTGTGTGTGTTTACCTCTTCCACCTTACCCTGCAGAGCCAGACCCCAGGCAAATCCCAAGCCTTGCAAATGTGCAATTCGGAGGGTGCTGGGTTGGTAGGTGGGGAGATTCTAAGGAAGGAGGCTGGAGGTACGAACCCCACTAGCAGGAGCTGTGGAGATCCAATGTCTTTTCACAGCTCTTCCCTCCCAGCGGGTCTACCATCATTTGGGTACACTAGGCTTTGCATACCTGTAAGAGGGTTGTCTTGCATCGGGAGGTTGTGGTACCATGCAGAGCAGAATGGGCAATAGAGGTCCAACGGGCCGGTGATCTGGTGGCATGTCCTCCTTCCTGTCTCCCTCAGCAACAGCATACTCCAGCCTTGGGACCCAGGCCTGCTGAGGCTCTAGGGTTGTGACATCAGCCCACGTCACAGAGGCCTGAGGGTAATAGAGTAGGCATTTCTTGCCTTTTTCTTGTTTTATAATTTAGTATGGATTTCCTATTTCAGCATAGTTTATATACAGTGTTGTGTTTGAGTTGTACAGCAAGGTGATGAAGTTCTGAATGTAGCTGTAGCTGTAGTATTTTGGATTCTTTTCCCTGTTAGGTTATTGAAGAATATTGAGTAGCGTTCCTTGTGCTATCAGGTGTGTCATCGTTGATGAATCCTTTTTGATACATTTGTGTGTTTCTGTTAATCCCAACCTCCGACTTCATCCTTCCCCGTTCCCCAATTTCCCCCTCTGGGAACTCTACACTTCTTTTTTCCGTTTGTGAACCTGTGTTTCATGTCTGTACTGCATCCTTTGTATCCCTTTTTAGACTCCACATATAAGTGATGTCTTGGGACATGTGTCTTTTTGTCTCTAAATTACCAGAATTAGTGAGGTCATCTACTGCTCCATCCATGTTGCTGCAAATAGCATGGGTTCATTTTGCTTTCTGGATGAGTGATAGTCGCCAGAATGTAAGTAACACAACATCTTTATCCATTCATCTCTCGCTGGACATTTCGGTCGTTTGTATGTCTGGGCTATGGGAAAGAGTAGCACAACGTCCGTTGGGGAGCAAGTGTTTTATTCCAATGATGGTATTCTCTGGTTATACGAACTGGAGTGTGGTTTCCGTATCTCGCGGTAGCTCCAGTTTTTAGTTTAGTAAGGGACTTGCTAACTGATCTGCATACTGGCTATTATCAATTTACACTCCCACCAACAGCATAGTAGGGTTCCCTTTATTGGCTGCCCTCTTGAGCACTTACTCTTTTTAGGCTTTTTGAGGACTGCAGCCAGGGAACACCTCGTCTACGTTTCTTTGCATTCTCTAATCATGACAGATCCTGAGCATTTTTTCCTTTGATGTGCTGTTTTTAAAAATACGTGTAAGTACCACTGAGCTCTTGAAACGTTTCTGCCTGAGAATCGGGCCAGATTTGAGTTCATTTCAGATTAAGTAACCAAGGACATTTCTCGAGGGCAGGGGTCGTTAGCAGCCCCGCAGGCCTTGTGAATGTTAAGTGCCCTTGAGCACAGTTTTTCAAGTTGTTGTTACGGGAAGAGGCCACAAGGCGGCAGCACTTCTTAATGTCCTCTGTGATAACTTGGGCAAACACAACCTTAGAGGGAGTCTTGGTGTTGGGTTGCAAATTGGAGTCGAACGTGGATGAACACACACCGCAGGGCTTGTGTATCTTTACCTCGTCCCCCTTACACTGCACCACCAGTCCCCAGGAAAATCCCAGGCCTTGAAAATGTGCTATTCTGAGGGTGCTGTGGTTTGTAGGTGGGGCGATTCTAAGGAAGGAGGCTGGAGGTGGATACCCCACTAGCAGGAGCTGTGGAGATCCGGTGTCCTTTCACAGCTCCTCCCTCCCAGCGGTTCTACCATCATTTGGGTACACTAGGCTTTGCCTACCTGTAAGAGGTCTGTCTTGGATCGGGAGGTTGTGGTACCATGCAGAGCAGAATGGGCAATAGAGGTCCAAGGGGCCGGTGATCTGGTGGCACGTCCTCCTTCCTGTCTCCCTCAGCAACAGCATACTCCAGCCTTGGGACCCAGGCCTGCTGAGGCTCTGGGGTTGTGACATCAGCCCACGTCACAGAGGCCTGAGGGTAATAGAGTAGGCATTTCTTCCCTTTTTCTTGTTTTATAACTTAGTATGGATTTCCTATGTCAGCATAGTTTACATACAGTGTTGTGTTTGAGTTTTACAGCAAGGTGATGAAGTTATGAATGTAGCTGTACCTGTAGTATTTTGGATTCTTTTCCCTGTTAGGTTATTGAAGAATATTGAGTAGTGTTCCTTGTGCTATCAGGTGTGTCATCGTTGATGAATTCTTTTTGATACATTAGTGTGTTTCTGTTAATCCCAACCTCCGACTTCATCCTTCCCCGTTCCCCAATTTCCCCCTCTGGGAACTCTATACTTGTTTTTTCCATTTGTGAACTTGTGTTTCATGTCTGTACTGCATCCTTTGTATCCCTTTTTAGACTCCACATATAAGTGATGTCCTGGGATATGTGTCTTTCGGTCTCTAAATTACCAGAATTACTGAGGTCATCTACTGCTCAATCCATGTTGCTGCAAATAGCATGAGTTCATTTTGTTTTCTGGATGAGTGATAGTCGCCAAAATGTAAGTAGCACAACGTCTTTATCCATTCATCTTTCGCTGGACATTTCACTCGTTTGTATGTCTGGGCTATGGTAAAGAGTAGAACAACGTCCGTTGGGGTGCAAGTGTTTTATTCCAATGACGGTATTCTCTGGTTATACGAAGTGGAGTGCAGTTTCCGAACCTCAAGGTAGCTCCAGTTTTTAGTTTAGTAAGGGACTTGCTAACTGATCTCCATACTGGCTAATATCAGTTTACACTCCAACCAACAGCATAGTAGGTTTCCCTTAAGTGGCTGGCCTCTTGAGCACTTATTCTTTTTAGGCTTTTTGAGGAGTGCAGGGAGGGAACACCTCGTCTACGTTTATTTGCATTCTCTAATCATGATAGATCCTGAACATCTTTTGATTTGATGTGCTGCTTTTTAAAAAGCGTGTGAGGATCCTTGAGCTCTTGAAACATTTCTGCCTGGGAGTCGGGCCTGATTTGAATTCATTTCACATTACCTAGCCCAGGACGTTGCTGGAGGGCAGGGGTCTTTTGCAGCCCCGCAGGCCTTGTGAATATTAAGTGCCCTTGAGCACAGTTGTTCAAGTGGTTGTTCCAGGAAAGCGCCACAATGTGGCAGCACTTCTTCGTGTCCTCTGTTAACTTGGGCTAACAGAGCCTTAGAGGCAGTCTTGGTGTTGGGTTGCAAATTGGAGTCGAACGTGCCTGAACACACACCACAGGGCTTGTGTGTGTTTACCTCTTCCACCTTACCCTGCAGAGCCAGACCCCAGGCAAATCCCAAGCCTTGCAAATGTGCAATTCGGAGGGTGCTGGGTTGGTAGGTGGGGAGATTCTAAGGAAGGAGACTGGAGGTATGAACCCCACTAGCAGGAGCTGTGGAGATCCAATGTCTTTTCACAGCTCTTCCCTCCCAGCGGGTCTACCATCATTTGGGTACACTAGGCTTTGCATACCTGTAAGAGGGTTGTCTTGCATCGGGAGGTTGTGGTACCATGCAGAGCAGAATGGGCAATAGAGGTCCAACGGGCCAGTGATCTGGTGGCATGTCCTCCTTCCTGTCTCCCTCAGCAACAGCATACTCCAGCCTTGGGACCCAGGCCTGCTGAGGCTCTAGGGTTGTGACATCAGCCCACGTCACAGAGGCCTGAGGGTAATAGAGTAGGCATTTCTTGCCTTTTTCTTGTTTTATAATTTAGTATGGATTTCCTATTTCAGCATAGTTTATATACAGTGTTGTGTTTGAGTTGTACAGCAAGGTGATGAAGTTATGAATGTAGCTGTAGCTGTAGTATTTTGGATTCTTTTCCCTGTTAGGTTATTGAAGAATATTGAGTAGCGTTCCTTGTGCTATCAGGTGTGTCATCGTTGATGAATCCTTTTTGATCCATTTGTATGTTTCTGTTAATCCCAACCTCCGACTTCATCCTTCCCCGTTCCCCAATTTCCCCCTCTGGGAACTCTACACTTGTTTTTTCCGTTTGTGAACCTGTGTTTCATGTCTGTACTGCATCCTTTGTATCCCTTTTTAGACTCCACATATAAGTGATGTCTTGGGACATGTGTCTTTTTGTCTCTAAATTACCAGAATTAGTGAGGTCATCTACTGCTCCATCCATGTTGCTGCAAATAGCATGGGTTCATTTTGCTTTCTGGATGAGTGATAGTCGCCAGAATGTAAGTAACACAACATGTTTATCCATTCATCTCTCGCTGGACATTTCGGTCGTTTGTATGTCTGGGCTATGGGAAAGAGTAGCACAACGTCCGTTGGGGAGCAAGTGTTTTATTCCAATGATGGTATTCTCTGGTTATACGAACTGGAGTGTGGTTTCCGTATCTCGCGGTAGCTCCAGTTTTTAGTTTAGTAAGGGACTTGCTAACTGATCTGCATACTGGCTATTATCAATTTACACTCCCACCAACAGCATAGTAGGGTTCCCTTTATTGGCTGCCCTCTTGAGCACTTACTCTTTTTAGGCTTTTTGAGGACTGCAGCCAGGGAACACCTCGTCTACGTTTCTTTGCATTCTCTAATCATGACAGATCCTGAGCATTTTTTCCTTTGATGTGCTGTTTTTAAAAATACGTGTAAGTACCACTGAGCTCTTGAAACGTTTCTGCCTGAGAATCGGGCCAGATTTGAGTTCATTTCAGATTAAGTAGCCAAGGACATTTCTCGAGGGCAGGGGTCGTTAGCAGCCCCGCAGGCCTTGTGAATGTTAAGTGCCCTTGAGCACAGTTTTTCAAGTTGTTGTTACGGGAAGAGGCCACAATGCGGCAGCACTTCTTAATGTCCTCTGTGATAACTTGGGCAAACACAACCTTAGAGGGAGTCTTGGTGTTGGGTTGCAAATTGGAATCGAACGTGGATGAACACACACCGCAGGGCTTGTGTATCTTTACCTCGTCCCCCTTACACTGCACCACCATTCCCCAGGAAAATCCCAGGCCTTGAAAATGTGCTATTCTGAGGGTGCTGTGGTTTGTAGGTGGGGCGATTCTAAGGAAGGAGGCTGGAGGTGGATACCCCACTAGCAGGAGCTGTGGAGATCTGGTGTCCTTTCACAGCTCCTCCCTCCCAGCGGTTCTACCATCATTTGGGTACACTAGGCTTTGCCTACCTGTAAGAGGTCTGTCTTGGATCGGGAGGTTGTGGTACCATGCAGAGCAGAATGGGCAATAGAGGTCCAAGGGGCCGGTGATCTGGTGGCACGTCCTCCTTCCTGTCTCCCTCAGCAACAGCGTACTCCAGCCTTGGGACCCAGGCCTGCTGAGGCTCTGGGGTTGTGACATCAGCCCACGTCACAGAGGCCTGAGGGTAATAGAGTAGGCATTTCTTCCCTTTTTCTTGTTTTATAACTTAGTATGGATTTCCTATGTCAGCATAGTTTACATACAGTGTTGTGGTTGAGTTCTACAGCAAGGTGATGAAGTTATGAATGTAGCTGTACCTGTAGTATTTTGGATTCTTTTCCCTGTTAGGTTATTGAAGAATATTGAGTAGTGTTCCTTGTGCTATCAGGTGTGTCATCGTTGATGAATTCTTTTTGATACATTAGTGTGTTTCTGTTAATCCCAACCTCCGACTTCATCCTTCCCCGTTCCCCAATTTCCCCCTCTGGGAACTCTACACTTGTTTTTTCCGTTTGTGAACCTGTGTTTCATGTCTGTACTGCATCCTTTGTATCCCTTTTTAGACTCCACATATAAGTGATGTCCTGGGATATGTGTCTTTCGGTCTCTAAATTACCAGAATTAGTGAGATCATCTACTGCTCCATCCATGTTGCTGCCAATAGCATGGGTTCATTTTGCTTTCTGGATGAGTGATAGTCCCCAGAATGTAAGTAACACAACATCTTTATCCATTCATCTCTCGCTGGGCATTTCGGTCGTTTGTATGTCTGGGCTATGGGAAAGAGTAGCACAACGTCCGTTGGGGAGCAAGTGTTTCATTCCAATGATGGTATTCTCTGGTTATACGAACTGGAGTGTGGTTTCCGTATCTCGCGGTAGCTCCAGTTTTTAGTTTAGTAAGGGACTTGCTAACTGATCTCCATACTGGCTATTATCAATTTACACTCCCACCAACAGCATAGTAGGGTTCCCTTTATTGGCTGCCCTCTTGAGCACTTACTCTTTTTAGGCTTTTTGAGGACTGCAGCCAGGGAACACCTCGTCTACGTTTCTTTGCATTCTCTAATCATGACAGATCCTGAGCATTTTTTCCTTTGATGTGCTGTTTTTAAAAATACGTGTAAGTACCTCTGAGTTCTTGAAACATATCTGCCTGAGAATCGGGCCAGATTTGAGTTCATTTCAGATTAAGTAACCAAGGACATTTCTCGAGGGCAGGGGTCGTTAGCAGCCCCGCAGGCCTTGTGAATGTTAAGTGCCCTTGAGCACAGTTTTTCAAGTTGTTGTTACGGGAAGAGGCCACAAGGCGGCAGCACTTCTTAATGTCCTGTGTGTTAACTTGGGCAAACACAACCTTAGAGGGAGTCTTGGTGTTGGGTTGCAAACTGGAGTCGAACGTGGATGAACACACACCGCAGGGCTTGTGTATCTTTACCTCGTCCCCCTTACACTGCACCACCAGTCCCCAGGAAAATCCCAGGCCTTGAAAATGTGCTATTCTGAGGGTGCTGTGGTTTGTAGGTGGGGCGATTCTAAGGAAGGAGGCTGGAGGTGGATACCCCACTAGCAGGAGCTGTGGAGATCCGGTGTCCTTTCACAGCTCCTCCCTCCCAGCGGTTCTACCATCATTTGGGTACACTAGGCTTTGCCTACCTGTAAGAGGTCTGTCTTGGATCGGGAGGTTGTGGTACCATGCAGAGCAGAATGGGCAATAGAGGTCCAAGGGGCCGGTGATCTGGTGGCACGTCCTCCTTCCTGTCTCCCTCAGCAACAGCGTACTCCAGCCTTGGGACCCAGGCCTGCTGGGGCTCTAGGGTTGTGACATCAGCCCACGTCACAGAGGCCTGAGGATAATAGAGTAGGCATTTCTTGCCTTTTTCTTGTTTTATAATTTAGTATGGATTTCCTATGTCAGCATAGTTTATATACAGTGTTGTGTTTGAGTTCTACAGCAAGGTGATGAAGTAATGAATGTAGCTCTACCTGTAGTATTTTGGATTCTTTTCCCTGTTAGGTTATTGAAGAATATTGAGTAGTGTTCCTTGTGCTATCAGGTGTGTCATCGTTGATGAATTCTTTTTGATACATTAGTGTGTTTCTGTTAATCCCAACCTCCGACTTCATCCTTCCCCGTTCTCCAATTTTCCCCTCTGGGAACTCTACACTTCTTTTTTCCATTTGTGAACCTGTGTTTCATTTCTGTACTGCATCCTTTGTATCCCTTTTTAGACTCCACATATAAGTGATGTCCTGGGATATGTGTCTTTCGGTCTCTAAATTACCAGAATTACTGAGGTCATCTACTGCTCAATCCATGTTGCTGCAAATAGCATCAGTTCATTTTGTTTTCTGGATGAGTGATAGTCGCCAAAATGTAAGTAGCACAACATCTTTATCCATTCATCTTTCGCTGGACATTTCACTCGTTTGTATGTCTGGGCTATGGTAAAGAGTAGAACAACGTCCGTTGGGGTGCAATTGTTTTATTCCAATGATGGTATTCTCTGGTTATACGAAGTGGAGTGCAGTTTCCGAACCTCAAGGTAGCTCCAGTTTTTAGTTTAGTAAGGGACTTGCTAACTGATCTCCATACTGGCTAATATCAGTTTACACTCCAACCAACAGCATAGTAGGGTTCCCTTAAGTGGCTGGCCTCTTGAGCACTTATTCTTTTTAGGCTTTTTGAGGAGTGCAGGGAGGGAACACCTCGTCTACGTTTATTTGCATTCTCTAATCATGATAGATCCTGAACATCTTTTGATTTGATGTGCTGTTTTTTAAAAAGCGTGTGAGGATCCTTGAGCTCTTGAAACATTTCTGCCTGGGAGTCGGGCCTGATTTGAATTCATTTCACATTACCTAGCCCAGGACGTTGCTGGAGGGCAGGGGTCTTTTGCAGCCCCGCAGGCCTTGTGAATATTAAGTGCCCTTGAGCACAGTTGTTCAAGTGGTTGTTCCAGGAAAGCGCCACAATGTGGCAGCACTTCTTCGTGTCCTCTGTTAACTTGGGCTAACAGAGCCTTAGAGGCAGTCTTGGTGTTGGGTTGCAAATTGGAGTCGAACGTGCCTGAACACACACCACAGGGCTTGTGTGTGTTTACCTCTTCCACCTTACCCTGCAGAGCCAGACCCCAGGCAAATCCCAAGCCTTGCAAATGTGCAATTCGGAGGGTGCTGGGTTGGTAGGTGGGGAGATTCTAAGGAAGGAGGCTGGAGGTACGAACCCCACTAGCAGGAGCTGTGGAGATCCAATGTCTTTTCACAGCTCTTCCCTCCCAGCGGGTCTACCATCATTTGGGTACACTAGGCTTTGCATACCTGTAAGAGGGTTGTCTTGCATCGGGAGGTTGTGGTACCATGCAGAGCAGAATGGGCAATAGAGGTCCAACGGGCCGGTGATCTGGTGGCATGTCCTCCTTCCTGTCTCCCTCAGCAACAGCATACTCCAGCCTTGGGACCCAGGCCTGCTGAGGCTCTAGGGTTGTGACATCAGCCCACGTCACAGAGGCCTGAGGGTAATAGAGTAGGCATTTCTTGCCTTTTTCTTGTTTTATAATTTAGTATGGATTTCCTATTTCAGCATAGTTTATATACAGTGTTGTGTTTGAGTTGTACAGCAAGGTGATGAAGTTCTGAATGTAGCTGTAGCTGTAGTATTTTGGATTCTTTTCCCTGTTAGGTTATTGAAGAATATTGAGTAGCGTTCCTTGTGCTATCAGGTGTGTCATCGTTGATGAATCCTTTTTGATACATTTGTGTGTTTCTGTTAATCCCAACCTCCGACTTCATCCTTCCCCGTTCCCCAATTTCCCCCTCTGGGAACTCTACACTTCTTTTTTCCGTTTGTGAACCTGTGTTTCATGTCTGTACTGCATCCTTTGTATCCCTTTTTAGACTCCACATATAAGTGATGTCTTGGGACATGTGTCTTTTTGTCTCTAAATTACCAGAATTAGTGAGGTCATCTACTGCTCCATCCATGTTGCTGCAAATAGCATGGGTTCATTTTGCTTTCTGGATGAGTGATAGTCGCCAGAATGTAAGTAACACAACATCTTTATCCATTCATCTCTCGCTGGACATTTCGGTCGTTTGTATGTCTGGGCTATGGTAAAGAGTAGCACAACGTCCGTTGGGGAGCAAGTGTTTTATTCCAATGATGGTATTCTCTGGTTATACGAACTGGAGTGTGGTTTCCGTATCTCGCGGTAGCTCCAGTTTTTAGTTTAGTAAGGGACTTGCTAACTGATCTGCATACTGGCTATTATCAATTTACACTCCCACCAACAGCATAGTAGGGTTCCCTTTATTGGCTGCCCTCTTGAGCACTTACTCTTTTTAGGCTTTTTGAGGACTGCAGCCAGGGAACACCTCGTCTACGTTTCTTTGCATTCTCTAATCATGACAGATCCTGAGCATTTTTTCCTTTGATGTGCTGTTTTTAAAAATACGTGTAAGTACCACTGAGCTCTTGAAACGTTTCTGCCTGAGAATCGGGCCAGATTTGAGTTCATTTCAGATTAAGTAACCAAGGACATTTCTCGAGGGCAGGGGTCGTTAGCAGCCCCGCAGGCCTTGTGAATGTTAAGTGCCCTTGAGCACAGTTTTTCAAGTTGTTGTTACGGGAAGAGGCCACAAGGCGGCAGCACTTCTTAATGTCCTCTGTGATAACTTGGGCAAACACAACCTTAGAGGGAGTCTTGGTGTTGGGTTGCAAATTGGAGTCGAACGTGGATGAACACACACCGCAGGGCTTGTGTATCTTTACCTCGTCCCCCTTACACTGCACCACCAGTCCCCAGGAAAATCCCAGGCCTTGAAAATGTGCTATTCTGAGGGTGCTGTGGTTTGTAGGTGGGGCGATTCTAAGGAAGGAGGCTGGAGGTGGATACCCCACTAGCAGGAGCTGTGGAGATCCGGTGTCCTTTCACAGCTCCTCCCTCCCAGCGGTTCTACCATCATTTGGGTACACTAGGCTTTGCCTACCTGTAAGAGGTCTGTCTTGGATCGGGAGGTTGTGGTACCATGCAGAGCAGAATGGGCAATAGAGGTCCAAGGGGCCGGTGATCTGGTGGCACGTCCTCCTTCCTGTCTCCCTCAGCAACAGCATACTCCAGCCTTGGGACCCAGGCCTGCTGAGGCTCTGGGGTTGTGACATCAGCCCACGTCACAGAGGCCTGAGGGTAATAGAGTAGGCATTTCTTCCCTTTTTCTTGTTTTATAACTTAGTATGGATTTCCTATGTCAGCATAGTTTACATACAGTGTTGTGTTTGAGTTTTACAGCAAGGTGATGAAGTTATGAATGTAGCTGTACCTGTAGTATTTTGGATTCTTTTCCCTGTTAGGTTATTGAAGAATATTGAGTAGTGTTCCTTGTGCTATCAGGTGTGTCATCGTTGATGAATTCTTTTTGATACATTAGTGTGTTTCTGTTAATCCCAACCTCCGACTTCATCCTTCCCCGTTCCCCAATTTCCCCCTCTGGGAACTCTATACTTGTTTTTTCCATTTGTGAACTTGTGTTTCATGTCTGTACTGCATCCTTTGTATCCCTTTTTAGACTCCACATATAAGTGATGTCCTGGGATATGTGTCTTTCGGTCTCTAAATTACCAGAATTACTGAGGTCATCTACTGCTCAATCCATGTTGCTGCAAATAGCATGAGTTCATTTTGTTTTCTGGATGAGTGATAGTCGCCAAAATGTAAGTAGCACAACGTCTTTATCCATTCATCTTTCGCTGGACATTTCACTCGTTTGTATGTCTGGGCTATGGTAAAGAGTAGAACAACGTCCGTTGGGGTGCAAGTGTTTTATTCCAATGACGGTATTCTCTGGTTATACGAAGTGGAGTGCAGTTTCCGAACTTCAAGGTAGCTCCAGTTTTTAGTTTAGTAAGGGACTTGCTAACTGATCTCCATACTGGCTAATATCAGTTTACACTCCAACCAACAGCATAGTAGGTTTCCCTTAAGTGGCTGGCCTCTTGAGCACTTATTCTTTTTAGGCTTTTTGAGGAGTGCAGGGAGGGAACACCTCGTCTACGTTTATTTGCATTCTCTAATCATGACAGATCCTGAGCATTTTTTCATTTGATGTGCTGTTTTTAAAAATACGTGTAAGTACCACTGAGCTCTTGAAACGTTTCTGCCTGAGAATCGGGCCAGATTTGAGTTCATTTCAGATTAAGTAACCAAGGACATTTCTCGAGGGCAGGGGTCGTTAGCAGCCCCGCAGGCCTTGTGAATGTTAAGTGCCCTTGAGCACAGTTTTTCAAGTTGTTGTTACGGGAAGAGGCCACAAGGCGGCAGCACTTCTTAATGTCCTCTGTGATAACTTGGGCAAACACAACCTTAGAGGGAGTCTTGGTGTTGGGTTGCAAATTGGAGTCGAACGTGGATGAACACACACCGCAGGGCTTGTGTATCTTTACCTCGTCCCCCTTACACTGCACCACCAGTCCCCAGGAAAATCCCAGGCCTTGAAAATGTGCTATTCTGAGGGTGCTGTGGTTTGTAGGTGGGGCGATTCTAAGGAAGGAGGCTGGAGGTGGATACCCCACTAGCAGGAGCTGTGGAGATCCGGTGTCCTTTCACAGCTCCTCCCTCCCAGCGGTTCTACCATCATTTGGGTACACTAGGCTTTGCCTACCTGTAAGAGGTCTGTCTTGGATTGGGAGGTTGTGGTACCATGCAGAGCAGAATGGGCAATAGAGGTCCAAGGGGCCGGTGATCTGGTGGCACGTCCTCCTTCCTGTCTCCCTCAGCAACAGCATACTCCAGCCTTGGGACCCAGGCCTGCTGAGGCTCTGGGGTTGTGACATCAGCCCACGTCACAGAGGCCTGAGGGTAATAGAGTAGGCATTTCTTGCCTTTTTCTTGTTTTATAATTTAGTATGGATTTCCTATTTCAGCATAGTTTATATACAGTGTTGTGTTTGAGTTGTACAGCAAGGTGATGAAGTTCTGAATGTAGCTGTAGCTGTAGTATTTTGGATTCTTTTCCCTGTTAGGTTATTGAAGAATATTGAGTAGCGTTCCTTGTGCTATCAGGTGTGTCATCGTTGATGAATCCTTTTTGATACATTTGTGTGTTTCTGTTAATCCCAACCTCCGACTTCATCCTTCCCCGTTCCCCAATTTCCCCCTCTGGGAACTCTACACTTCTTTTTTCCGTTTGTGAACCTGTGTTTCATGTCTGTACTGCATCCTTTGTATCCCTTTTTAGACTCCACATATAAGTGATGTCTTGGGACATGTGTCTTTTTGTCTCTAAATTACCAGAATTAGTGAGGTCATCTACTGCTCCATCCATGTTGCTGCAAATAGCATGGGTTCATTTTGCTTTCTGGATGAGTGATAGTCGCCAGAATGTAAGTAACACAACATCTTTATCCATTCATCTCTCGCTGGACATTTCGGTCGTTTGTATGTCTGGGCTATGGTAAAGAGTAGCACAACGTCCGTTGGGGAGCAAGTGTTTTATTCCAATGATGGTATTCTCTGGTTATACGAACTGGAGTGTGGTTTCCGTATCTCGCGGTAGCTCCAGTTTTTAGTTTAGTAAGGGACTTGCTAACTGATCTGCATACTGGCTATTATCAATTTACACTCCCACCAACAGCATAGTAGGGTTCCCTTTATTGGCTGCCCTCTTGAGCACTTACTCTTTTTAGGCTTTTTGAGGACTGCAGCCAGGGAACACCTCGTCTACGTTTCTTTGCATTCTCTAATCATGACAGATCCTGAGCATTTTTTCCTTTGATGTGCTGTTTTTAAAAATACGTGTAAGTACCACTGAGCTCTTGAAACGTTTCTGCCTGAGAATCGGGCCAGATTTGAGTTCATTTCAGATTAAGTAACCAAGGACATTTCTCGAGGGCAGGGGTCGTTAGCAGCCCCGCAGGCCTTGTGAATGTTAAGTGCCCTTGAGCACAGTTTTTCAAGTTGTTGTTACGGGAAGAGGCCACAAGGCGGCAGCACTTCTTAATGTCCTCTGTGATAACTTGGGCAAACACAACCTTAGAGGGAGTCTTGGTGTTGGGTTGCAAATTGGAGTCGAACGTGGATGAACACACACCGCAGGGCTTGTGTATCTTTACCTCGTCCCCCTTACACTGCACCACCAGTCCCCAGGAAAATCCCAGGCCTTGAAAATGTGCTATTCTGAGGGTGCTGTGGTTTGTAGGTGGGGCGATTCTAAGGAAGGAGGCTGGAGGTGGATACCCCACTAGCAGGAGCTGTGGAGATCCGGTGTCCTTTCACAGCTCCTCCCTCCCAGCGGTTCTACCATCATTTGGGTACACTAGGCTTTGCCTACCTGTAAGAGGTCTGTCTTGGATCGGGAGGTTGTGGTACCATGCAGAGCAGAATGGGCAATAGAGGTCCAAGGGGCCGGTGATCTGGTGGCACGTCCTCCTTCCTGTCTCCCTCAGCAACAGCATACTCCAGCCTTGGGACCCAGGCCTGCTGAGGCTCTGGGGTTGTGACATCAGCCCACGTCACAGAGGCCTGAGGGTAATAGAGTAGGCATTTCTTCCCTTTTTCTTGTTTTATAACTTAGTATGGATTTCCTATGTCAGCATAGTTTACATACAGTGTTGTGTTTGAGTTTTACAGCAAGGTGATGAAGTTATGAATGTAGCTGTACCTGTAGTATTTTGGATTCTTTTCCCTGTTAGGTTATTGAAGAATATTGAGTAGTGTTCCTTGTGCTATCAGGTGTGTCATCGTTGATGAATTCTTTTTGATACATTAGTGTGTTTCTGTTAATCCCAACCTCCGACTTCATCCTTCCCCGTTCCCCAATTTCCCCCTCTGGGAACTCTATACTTGTTTTTTCCATTTGTGAACTTGTGTTTCATGTCTGTACTGCATCCTTTGTATCCCTTTTTAGACTCCACATATAAGTGATGTCCTGGGATATGTGTCTTTCGGTCTCTAAATTACCAGAATTACTGAGGTCATCTACTGCTCAATCCATGTTGCTGCAAATAGCATGAGTTCATTTTGTTTTCTGGATGAGTGATAGTCGCCAAAATGTAAGTAGCACAACGTCTTTATCCATTCATCTTTCGCTGGACATTTCACTCGTTTGTATGTCTGGGCTATGGTAAAGAGTAGAACAACGTCCGTTGGGGTGCAAGTGTTTTATTCCAATGACGGTATTCTCTGGTTATACGAAGTGGAGTGCAGTTTCCGAACTTCAAGGTAGCTCCAGTTTTTAGTTTAGTAAGGGACTTGCTAACTGATCTCCATACTGGCTAATATCAGTTTACACTCCAACCAACAGCATAGTAGGTTTCCCTTAAGTGGCTGGCCTCTTGAGCACTTATTCTTTTTAGGCTTTTTGAGGAGTGCAGGGAGGGAACACCTCGTCTACGTTTATTTGCATTCTCTAATCATGACAGATCCTGAGCATTTTTTCATTTGATGTGCTGTTTTTAAAAATACGTGTAAGTACCACTGAGCTCTTGAAACGTTTCTGCCTGAGAATCGGGCCAGATTTGAGTTCATTTCAGATTAAGTAACCAAGGACATTTCTCGAGGGCAGGGGTCGTTAGCAGCCCCGCAGGCCTTGTGAATGTTAAGTGCCCTTGAGCACAGTTTTTCAAGTTGTTGTTACGGGAAGAGGCCACAAGGCGGCAGCACTTCTTAATGTCCTCTGTGATAACTTGGGCAAACACAACCTTAGAGGGAGTCTTGGTGTTGGGTTGCAAATTGGAGTCGAACGTGGATGAACACACACCGCAGGGCTTGTGTATCTTTACCTCGTCCCCCTTACACTGCACCACCAGTCCCCAGGAAAATCCCAGGCCTTGAAAATGTGCTATTCTGAGGGTGCTGTGGTTTGTAGGTGGGGCGATTCTAAGGAAGGAGGCTGGAGGTGGATACCCCACTAGCAGGAGCTGTGGAGATCCGGTGTCCTTTCACAGCTCCTCCCTCCCAGCGGTTCTACCATCATTTGGGTACACTAGGCTTTGCCTACCTGTAAGAGGTCTGTCTTGGATCGGGAGGTTGTGGTACCATGCAGAGCAGAATGGGCAATAGAGGTCCAAGGGGCCGGTGATCTGGTGGCACGTCCTCCTTCCTGTCTCCCTCAGCAACAGCATACTCCAGCCTTGGGACCCAGGCCTGCTGAGGCTCTGGGGTTGTGACATCAGCCCACGTCACAGAGGCCTGAGGGTAATAGAGTAGGCATTTCTTCCCTTTTTCTTGTTTTATAACTTAGTATGGATTTCCTATGTCAGCATAGTTTACATACAGTGTTGTGTTTGAGTTTTACAGCAAGGTGATGAAGTTATGAATGTAGCTGTACCTGTAGTATTTTGGATTCTTTTCCCTGTTAGGTTATTGAAGAATATTGAGTAGTGTTCCTTGTGCTATCAGGTGTGTCATCGTTGATGAATTCTTTTTGATACATTAGTGTGTTTCTGTTAATCCCAACCTCCGACTTCATCCTTCCCCGTTCCCCAATTTCCCCCTCTGGGAACTCTATACTTGTTTTTTCCATTTGTGAACTTGTGTTTCATGTCTGTACTGCATCCTTTGTATCCCTTTTTAGACTCCACATATAAGTGATGTCCTGGGATATGTGTCTTTCGGTCTCTAAATTACCAGAATTACTGAGGTCATCTACTGCTCAATCCATGTTGCTGCAAATAGCATGAGTTCATTTTGTTTTCTGGATGAGTGATAGTCGCCAAAATGTAAGTAGCACAACGTCTTTATCCATTCATCTTTCGCTGGACATTTCACTCGTTTGTATGTCTGGGCTATGGTAAAGAGTAGAACAACGTCCGTTGGGGTGCAAGTGTTTTATTCCAATGATGGTATTCTCTGGTTATACGAAGTGGAGTGCAGTTTCCGAACCTCAAGGTAGCTCCAGTTTTTAGTTTAGTAAGGGACTTGCTAACTGATCTCCATACTGGCTAATATCAGTTTACACTCCAACCAACAGCATAGTAGGTTTCCCTTAAGTGGCTGGCCTCTTGAGCACTTATTCTTTTTAGGCTTTTTGAGGAGTGCAGGGAGGGAACACCTCGTCTACGTTTATTTGCATTCTCTAATCATGATAGATCCTGAACATCTTTTGATTTGATGTGCTGCTTTTTAAAAAGCGTGTGAGGATCCTTGAGCTCTTGAAACATTTCTGCCTGGGAGTCGGGCCTGATTTGAATTCATTTCACATTACCTAGCCCAGGACGTTGCTGGAGGGCAGGGGCCTTTTGCAGCCCCGCAGGCCTTGTGAATATTAAGTGCCCTTGAGCACAGTTGTTCAAGTGGTTGTTCCAGGAAAGCGCCACAATGTGGCAGCACTTCTTCGTGTCCTCTGTTAACTTGGGCTAACAGAGCCTTAGAGGCAGTCTTGGTGTTGGGTTGCAAATTGGAGTCGAACGTGCCTGAACACACACCACAGGGCTTGTGTGTGTTTACCTCTTCCACCTTACCCTGCAGAGCCAGACCCCAGGCAAATCCCAAGCCTTGCAAATGTGCAATTCGGAGGGTGCTGGGTTGGTAGGTGGGGAGATTCTAAGGAAGGAGACTGGAGGTATGAACCCCACTAGCAGGAGCTGTGGAGATCCAATGTCTTTTCACAGCTCTTCCCTCCCAGCGGGTCTACCATCATTTGGGTACACTAGGCTTTGCATACCTGTAAGAGGGTTGTCTTGCATCGGGAGGTTGTGGTACCATGCAGAGCAGAATGGGCAATAGAGGTCCAACGGGCCAGTGATCTGGTGGCATGTCCTCCTTCCTGTCTCCCTCAGCAACAGCATACTCCAGCCTTGGGACCCAGGCCTGCTGAGGCTCTAGGGTTGTGACATCAGCCCACGTCACAGAGGCCTGAGGGTAATAGAGTAGGCATTTCTTGCCTTTTTCTTGTTTTATAATTTAGTATGGATTTCCTATTTCAGCATAGTTTATATACAGTGTTGTGTTTGAGTTGTACAGCAAGGTGATGAAGTTATGAATGTAGCTGTAGCTGTAGTATTTTGGATTCTTTTCCCTGTTAGGTTATTGAAGAATATTGAGTAGCGTTCCTTGTGCTATCAGGTGTGTCATCGTTGATGAATCCTTTTTGATCCATTTGTATGTTTCTGTTAATCCCAACCTCCGACTTCATCCTTCCCCGTTCCCCAATTTCCCCCTCTGGGAACTCTACACTTGTTTTTTCCGTTTGTGAACCTGTGTTTCATGTCTGTACTGCATCCTTTGTATCCCTTTTTAGACTCCACATATAAGTGATGTCTTGGGACATGTGTCTTTTTGTCTCTAAATTACCAGAATTAGTGAGGTCATCTACTGCTCCATCCATGTTGCTGCAAATAGCATGGGTTCATTTTGCTTTCTGGATGAGTGATAGTCGCCAGAATGTAAGTAACACAACATGTTTATCCATTCATCTCTCGCTGGACATTTCGGTCGTTTGTATGTCTGGGCTATGGGAAAGAGTAGCACAACGTCCGTTGGGGAGCAAGTGTTTTATTCCAATGATGGTATTCTCTGGTTATACGAACTGGAGTGTGGTTTCCGTATCTCGCGGTAGCTCCAGTTTTTAGTTTAGTAAGGGACTTGCTAACTGATCTGCATACTGGCTATTATCAATTTACACTCCCACCAACAGCATAGTAGGGTTCCCTTTATTGGCTGCCCTCTTGAGCACTTACTCTTTTTAGGCTTTTTGAGGACTGCAGCCAGGGAACACCTCGTCTACGTTTCTTTGCATTCTCTAATCATGACAGATCCTGAGCATTTTTTCCTTTGATGTGCTGTTTTTAAAAATACGTGTAAGTACCACTGAGCTCTTGAAACGTTTCTGCCTGAGAATCGGGCCAGATTTGAGTTCATTTCAGATTAAGTAGCCAAGGACATTTCTCGAGGGCAGGGGTCGTTAGCAGCCCCGCAGGCCTTGTGAATGTTAAGTGCCCTTGAGCACAGTTTTTCAAGTTGTTGTTACGGGAAGAGGCCACAATGCGGCAGCACTTCTTAATGTCCTCTGTGATAACTTGGGCAAACACAACCTTAGAGGGAGTCTTGGTGTTGGGTTGCAAATTGGAGTCGAACGTGGATGAACACACACCGCAGGGCTTGTGTATCTTTACCTCGTCCCCCTTACACTGCACCACCATTCCCCAGGAAAATCCCAGGCCTTGAAAATGTGCTATTCTGAGGGTGCTGTGGTTTGTAGGTGGGGCGATTCTAAGGAAGGAGGCTGGAGGTGGATACCCCACTAGCAGGAGCTGTGGAGATCTGGTGTCCTTTCACAGCTCCTCCCTCCCAGCGGTTCTACCATCATTTGGGTACACTAGGCTTTGCCTACCTGTAAGAGGTCTGTCTTGGATCGGGAGGTTGTGGTACCATGCAGAGCAGAATGGGCAATAGAGGTCCAAGGGGCCGGTGATCTGGTGGCACGTCCTCCTTCCTGTCTCCCTCAGCAACAGCGTACTCCAGCCTTGGGACCCAGGCCTGCTGAGGCTCTGGGGTTGTGACATCAGCCCACGTCACAGAGGCCTGAGGGTAATAGAGTAGGCATTTCTTCCCTTTTTCTTGTTTTATAACTTAGTATGGATTTCCTATGTCAGCATAGTTTACATACAGTGTTGTGGTTGAGTTCTACAGCAAGGTGATGAAGTTATGAATGTAGCTGTACCTGTAGTATTTTGGATTCTTTTCCCTGTTAGGTTATTGAAGAATATTGAGTAGTGTTCCTTGTGCTATCAGGTGTGTCATCGTTGATGAATTCTTTTTGATACATTAGTGTGTTTCTGTTAATCCCAACCTCCGACTTCATCCTTCCCCGTTCCCCAATTTCCCCCTCTGGGAACTCTACACTTGTTTTTTCCGTTTGTGAACCTGTGTTTCATGTCTGTACTGCATCCTTTGTATCCCTTTTTAGACTCCACATATAAGTGATGTCCTGGGATATGTGTCTTTCGGTCTCTAAATTACCAGAATTAGTGAGATCATCTACTGCTCCATCCATGTTGCTGCCAATAGCATGGGTTCATTTTGCTTTCTGGATGAGTGATAGTCCCCAGAATGTAAGTAACACAACATCTTTATCCATTCATCTCTCGCTGGGCATTTCGGTCGTTTGTATGTCTGGGCTATGGGAAAGAGTAGCACAACGTCCGTTGGGGAGCAAGTGTTTTATTCCAATGATGGTATTCTCTGGTTATACGAACTGGAGTGTGGTTTCCGTATCTCGCGGTAGCTCCAGTTTTTAGTTTAGTAAGGGACTTGCTAACTGATCTCCATACTGGCTATTATCAATTTACACTCCCACCAACAGCATAGTAGGGTTCCCTTTATTGGCTGCCCTCTTGAGCACTTACTCTTTTTAGGCTTTTTGAGGACTGCAGCCAGGGAACACCTCGTCTACGTTTCTTTGCATTCTCTAATCATGACAGATCCTGAGCATTTTTTCCTTTGATGTGCTGTTTTTAAAAATACGTGTAAGTACCTCTGAGTTCTTGAAACATATCTGCCTGAGAATCGGGCCAGATTTGAGTTCATTTCAGATTAAGTAACCAAGGACATTTCTCGAGGGCAGGGGTCGTTAGCAGCCCCGCAGGCCTTGTGAATGTTAAGTGCCCTTGAGCACAGTTTTTCAAGTTGTTGTTACGGGAAGAGGCCACAAGGCGGCAGCACTTCTTAATGTCCTGTGTGTTAACTTGGGCAAACACAACCTTAGAGGGAGTCTTGGTGTTGGGTTGCAAACTGGAGTCGAACGTGGATGAACACACACCGCAGGGCTTGTGTATCTTTACCTCGTCCCCCTTACACTGCACCACCAGTCCCCAGGAAAATCCCAGGCCTTGAAAATGTGCTATTCTGAGGGTGCTGTGGTTTGTAGGTGGGGCGATTCTAAGGAAGGAGGCTGGAGGTGGATACCCCACTAGCAGGAGCTGTGGAGATCCGGTGTCCTTTCACAGCTCCTCCCTCCCAGCGGTTCTACCATCATTTGGGTACACTAGGCTTTGCCTACCTGTAAGAGGTCTGTCTTGGATCGGGAGGTTGTGGTACCATGCAGAGCAGAATGGGCAATAGAGGTCCAAGGGGCCGGTGATCTGGTGGCACGTCCTCCTTCCTGTCTCCCTCAGCAACAGCGTACTCCAGCCTTGGGACCCAGGCCTGCTGGGGCTCTAGGGTTGTGACATCAGCCCACGTCACAGAGGCCTGAGGGTAATAGAGTAGGCATTTCTTGCCTTTTTCTTGTTTTATAATTTAGTATGGATTTCCTATGTCAGCATAGTTTATATACAGTGTTGTGTTTGAGTTCTACAGCAAGGTGATGAAGTAATGAATGTAGCTCTACCTGTAGTATTTTGGATTCTTTTCCCTGTTAGGTTATTGAAGAATATTGAGTAGTGTTCCTTGTGCTATCAGGTGTGTCATCGTTGATGAATTCTTTTTGATACATTAGTGTGTTTCTGTTAATCCCAACCTCCGACTTCATCCTTCCCCGTTCTCCAATTTTCCCCTCTGGGAACTCTACACTTCTTTTTTCCATTTGTGAACCTGTGTTTCATTTCTGTACTGCATCCTTTGTATCCCTTTTTAGACTCCACATATAAGTGATGTCCTGGGATATGTGTCTTTCGGTCTCTAAATTACCAGAATTACTGAGGTCATCTACTGCTCAATCCATGTTGCTGCAAATAGCATCAGTTCATTTTGTTTTCTGGATGAGTGATAGTCGCCAAAATGTAAGTAGCACAACATCTTTATCCATTCATCTTTCGCTGGACATTTCACTCGTTTGTATGTCTGGGCTATGGTAAAGAGTAGAACAACGTCCGTTGGGGTGCAATTGTTTTATTCCAATGATGGTATTCTCTGGTTATACGAAGTGGAGTGCAGTTTCCGAACCTCAAGGTAGCTCCAGTTTTTAGTTTAGTAAGGGACTTGCTAACTGATCTCCATACTGGCTAATATCAGTTTACACTCCAACCAACAGCATAGTAGGGTTCCCTTAAGTGGCTGGCCTCTTGAGCACTTATTCTTTTTAGGCTTTTTGAGGAGTGCAGGGAGGGAACACCTCGTCTACGTTTATTTGCATTCTCTAATCATGATAGATCCTGAACATCTTTTGATTTGATGTGCTGTTTTTTAAAAAGCGTGTGAGGATCCTTGAGCTCTTGAAACATTTCTGCCTGGGAGTCCGGCCTGATTTGAATTCATTTCACATTACCTAGCCCAGGACGTTGCTGGAGGGCAGGGGTCTTTTGCAGCCCCGCAGGCCTTGTGAATATTAAGTGCCCTTGAGCACAGTTGTTCAAGTGGTTGTTCCAGGAAAGCGCCACAATGTGGCAGCACTTCTTCGTGTCCTCTGTTAACTTGGGCTAACAGAGCCTTAGAGGCAGTCTTGGTGTTGGGTTGCAAATTGGAGTCGAACGTGCCTGAACACACACCACAGGGCTTGTGTGTGTTTACCTCTTCCACCTTACCCTGCAGAGCCAGACCCCAGGCAAATCCCAAGCCTTGCAAATGTGCAATTCGGAGGGTGCTGGGTTGGTAGGTGGGGAGATTCTAAGGAAGGAGGCTGGAGGTACGAACCCCACTAGCAGGAGCTGTGGAGATCCAATGTCTTTTCACAGCTCTTCCCTCCCAGCGGGTCTACCATCATTTGGGTACACTAGGCTTTGCATACCTGTAAGAGGGTTGTCTTGCATCGGGAGGTTGTGGTACCATGCAGAGCAGAATGGGCAATAGAGGTCCAACGGGCCGGTGATCTGGTGGCATGTCCTCCTTCCTGTCTCCCTCAGCAACAGCATACTCCAGCCTTGGGACCCAGGCCTGCTGAGGCTCTAGGGTTGTGACATCAGCCCACGTCACAGAGGCCTGAGGGTAATAGAGTAGGCATTTCTTGCCTTTTTCTTGTTTTATAATTTAGTATGGATTTCCTATTTCAGCATAGTTTATATACAGTGTTGTGTTTGAGTTGTACAGCAAGGTGATGAAGTTCTGAATGTAGCTGTAGCTGTAGTATTTTGGATTCTTTTCCCTGTTAGGTTATTGAAGAATATTGAGTAGCGTTCCTTGTGCTATCAGGTGTGTCATCGTTGATGAATCCTTTTTGATACATTTGTGTGTTTCTGTTAATCCCAACCTCCGACTTCATCCTTCCCCGTTCCCCAATTTCCCCCTCTGGGAACTCTACACTTCTTTTTTCCGTTTGTGAACCTGTGTTTCATGTCTGTACTGCATCCTTTGTATCCCTTTTTAGACTCCACATATAAGTGATGTCTTGGGACATGTGTCTTTTTGTCTCTAAATTACCAGAATTAGTGAGGTCATCTACTGCTCCATCCATGTTGCTGCAAATAGCATGGGTTCATTTTGCTTTCTGGATGAGTGATAGTCGCCAGAATGTAAGTAACACAACATCTTTATCCATTCATCTCTCGCTGGACATTTCGGTCGTTTGTATGTCTGGGCTATGGTAAAGAGTAGCACAACGTCCGTTGGGGAGCAAGTGTTTTATTCCAATGATGGTATTCTCTGGTTATACGAACTGGAGTGTGGTTTCCGTATCTCGCGGTAGCTCCAGTTTTTAGTTTAGTAAGGGACTTGCTAACTGATCTGCATACTGGCTATTATCAATTTACACTCCCACCAACAGCATAGTAGGGTTCCCTTTATTGGCTGCCCTCTTGAGCACTTACTCTTTTTAGGCTTTTTGAGGACTGCAGCCAGGGAACACCTCGTCTACGTTTCTTTGCATTCTCTAATCATGACAGATCCTGAGCATTTTTTCCTTTGATGTGCTGTTTTTAAAAATACGTGTAAGTACCACTGAGCTCTTGAAACGTTTCTGCCTGAGAATCGGGCCAGATTTGAGTTCATTTCAGATTAAGTAGCCAAGGACATTTCTCGAGGGCAGGGGTCGTTAGCAGCCCCGCAGGCCTTGTGAATGTTAAGTGCCCTTGAGCACAGTTTTTCAAGTTGTTGTTACGGGAAGAGGCCACAAGGCGGCAGCACTTCTTAATGTCCTCTGTGATAACTTGGGCAAACACAACCTTAGAGGGAGTCTTGGTGTTGGGTTGCAAATTGGAGTCGAACGTGGATGAACACACACCGCAGGGCTTGTGTATCTTTACCTCGTCCCCCTTACACTGCACCACCAGTCCCCAGGAAAATCCCAGGCCTTGAAAATGTGCTATTCTGAGGGTGCTGTGGTTTGTAGGTGGGGCGATTCTAAGGAAGGAGGCTGGAGGTGGATACCCCACTAGCAGGAGCTGTGGAGATCCGGTGTCCTTTCACAGCTCCTCCCTCCCAGCGGTTCTACCATCATTTGGGTACACTAGGCTTTGCCTACCTGTAAGAGGTCTGTCTTGGATCGGGAGGTTGTGGTACCATGCAGAGCAGAATGGGCAATAGAGGTCCAAGGGGCCGGTGATCTGGTGGCACGTCCTCCTTCCTGTCTCCCTCAGCAACAGCATACTCCAGCCTTGGGACCCAGGCCTGCTGAGGCTCTGGGGTTGTGACATCAGCCCACGTCACAGAGGCCTGAGGGTAATAGAGTAGGCATTTCTTCCCTTTTTCTTGTTTTATAACTTAGTATGGATTTCCTATGTCAGCATAGTTTACATACAGTGTTGTGTTTGAGTTTTACAGCAAGGTGATGAAGTTATGAATGTAGCTGTACCTGTAGTATTTTGGATTCTTTTCCCTGTTAGGTTATTGAAGAATATTGAGTAGTGTTCCTTGTGCTATCAGGTGTGTCATCGTTGATGAATTCTTTTTGATACATTAGTGTGTTTCTGTTAATCCCAACCTCCGACTTCATCCTTCCCCGTTCCCCAATTTCCCCCTCTGGGAACTCTATACTTGTTTTTTCCATTTGTGAACTTGTGTTTCATGTCTGTACTGCATCCTTTGTATCCCTTTTTAGACTCCACATATAAGTGATGTCCTGGGATATGTGTCTTTCGGTCTCTAAATTACCAGAATTACTGAGGTCATCTACTGCTCAATCCATGTTGCTGCAAATAGCATGAGTTCATTTTGTTTTCTGGATGAGTGATAGTCGCCAAAATGTAAGTAGCACAACGTCTTTATCCATTCATCTTTCGCTGGACATTTCACTCGTTTGTATGTCTGGGCTATGGTAAAGAGTAGAACAACGTCCGTTGGGGTGCAAGTGTTTTATTCCAATGACGGTATTCTCTGGTTATACGAAGTGGAGTGCAGTTTCCGAACCTCAAGGTAGCTCCAGTTTTTAGTTTAGTAAGGGACTTGCTAACTGATCTCCATACTGGCTAATATCAGTTTACACTCCAACCAACAGCATAGTAGGTTTCCCTTAAGTGGCTGGCCTCTTGAGCACTTATTCTTTTTAGGCTTTTTGAGGAGTGCAGGGAGGGAACACCTCGTCTACGTTTATTTGCATTCTCTAATCATGATAGATCCTGAACATCTTTTGATTTGATGTGCTGCTTTTTAAAAAGCGTGTGAGGATCCTTGAGCTCTTGAAACATTTCTGCCTGGGAGTCGGGCCTGATTTGAATTCATTTCACATTACCTAGCCCAGGACGTTGCTGGAGGGCAGGGGTCTTTTGCAGCCCCGCAGGCCTTGTGAATATTAAGTGCCCTTGAGCACAGTTGTTCAAGTGGTTGTTCCAGGAAAGCGCCACAATGTGGCAGCACTTCTTCGTGTCCTCTGTTAACTTGGGCTAACAGAGCCTTAGAGGCAGTCTTGGTGTTGGGTTGCAAATTGGAGTCGAACGTGCCTGAACACACACCACAGGGCTTGTGTGTGTTTACCTCTTCCCCCTTACCCTGCAGAGCCAGACCCCAGGCAAATCCCAAGCCTTGCAAATGTGCAATTCGGAGGGTGCTGGGTTGGTAGGTGGGGAGATTCTAAGGAAGGAGACTGGAGGTATGAACCCCACTAGCAGGAGCTGTGGAGATCCAATGTCTTTTCACAGCTCTTCCCTCCCAGCGGGTCTACCATCATTTGGGTACACTAGGCTTTGCATACCTGTAAGAGGGTTGTCTTGCATCGGGAGGTTGTGGTACCATGCAGAGCAGAATGGGCAATAGAGGTCCAACGGGCCGGTGATCTGGTGGCATGTCCTCCTTCCTGTCTCCCTCAGCAACAGCATACTCCAGCCTTGGGACCCAGGCCTGCTGAGGCTCTAGGGTTGTGACATCAGCCCACGTCACAGAGGCCTGAGGGTAATAGAGTAGGCATTTCTTGCCTTTTTCTTGTTTTATAATTTAGTATGGATTTCCTATTTCAGCATAGTTTATATACAGTGTTGTGTTTGAGTTGTACAGCAAGGTGATGAAGTTATGAATGTAGCTGTAGCTGTAGTATTTTGGATTCTTTTCCCTGTTAGGTTATTGAAGAATATTGAGTAGCGTTCCTTGTGCTATCAGGTGTGTCATCGTTGATGAATCCTTTTTGATACATTTGTATGTTTCTGTTAATCCCAACCTCCGACTTCATCCTTCCCCGTTCCCCAATTTCCCCCTCTGGGAACTCTACACTTCTTTTTTCCGTTTGTGAACCTGTGTTTCATGTCTGTAGTGCATCCTTTGTATCCGTTTTTAGACTCCACATATAAGTGATGTCTTGGGACATGTGTCTTTTTGTCTCTAAATTACCAGAATTAGTGAGGTCATCTACTGCTCCATCCATGTTGCTGCAAATAGCATGGGTTCATTTTGCTTTCTGGATGAGTGATAGTCGCCAGAATGTAAGTAACACAACATCTTTATCCATTCATCTCTCGCTGGACATTTCGGTCGTTTGTATGTCTGGGCTATGGTAAAGAGTAGCACAACGTCCGTTGGGGAGCAAGTGTTTTATTCCAATGATGGTATTCTCTGGTTATACGAACTGGAGTGTGGTTTCCGTATCTCGCGGTAGCTCCAGTTTTTAGTTTAGTAAGGGACTTGCTAACTGATCTGCATACTGGCTATTATCAATTTACACTCCCACCAACAGCATAGTAGGGTTCCCTTTATTGGCTGCCCTCTTGAGCACTTACTCTTTTTAGGCTTTTTGAGGACTGCAGCCAGGGAACACCTCGTCTACGTTTCTTTGCATTCTCTAATCATGACAGATCCTGAGCATTTTTTCCTTTGATGTGCTGTTTTTAAAAATACGTGTAAGTACCACTGAGCTCTTGAAACGTTTCTGCCTGAGAATCGGGCCAGATTTGAGTTCATTTCAGATTAAGTAGCCAAGGACATTTCTCGAGGGCAGGGGTCGTTAGCAGCCCCGCAGGCCTTGTGAATGTTAAGTGCCCTTGAGCACAGTTTTTCAAGTTGTTGTTACGGGAAGAGGCCACAATGCGGCAGCACTTCTTAATGTCCTCTGTGATAACTTGGGCAAACACAACCTTAGAGGGAATCTTGGTGTTGGGTTGCAAATTGGAGTCGAACGTGGATGAACACACACCGCAGGGCTTGTGTATCTTTACCTCGTCCCCCTTACACTGCACCACCAGTCCCCAGGAAAATCCCAGGCCTTGAAAATGTGCTATTCTGAGGGTGCTGTGGTTTGTAGGTGGGGCGATTCTAAGGAAGGAGGCTGGAGGTGGATACCCCACTAGCAGGAGCTGTGGAGATCCGGTGTCCTTTCACAGCTCCTCCCTCCCAGCGGTTCTACCATCATTTGGGTACACTAGGCTTTGCCTACCTGTAAGAGGTCTGTCTTGGATCGGGAGGTTGTGGTACCATGCAGAGCAGAATGGGCAATAGAGGTCCAAGGGGCCGGTGATCTGGTGGCACGTCCTCCTTCCTGTCTCCCTCAGCAACAGCGTACTCCAGCCTTGGGACCCAGGCCTGCTGAGGCTCTGGGGTTGTGACATCAGCCCACGTCACAGAGGCCTGAGGGTAATAGAGTAGGCATTTCTTCCCTTTTTCTTGTTTTATAACTTAGTATGGATTTCCTATGTCAGCATAGTTTACATACAGTGTTGTGGTTGAGTTCTACAGCAAGGTGATGAAGTTATGAATGTAGCTGTACCTGTAGTATTTTGGATTCTTTTCCCTGTTAGGTTATTGAAGAATATTGAGTAGTGTTCCTTGTGCTATCAGGTGTGTCATCGTTGATGAATTCTTTTTGATACATTAGTGTGTTTCTGTTAATCCCAACCTCCGACTTCATCCTTCCCCGTTCCCCAATTTCCCCCTCTGGGAACTCTACACTTGTTTTTTCCGTTTGTGAACCTGTGTTTCATGTCTGTACTGCATCCTTTGTATCCCTTTTTAGACTCCACATATAAGTGATGTCCTGGGATATGTGTCTTTCGGTCTCTAAATTACCAGAATTAGTGAGATCATCTACTGCTCCATCCATGTTGCTGCCAATAGCATGGGTTCATTTTGCTTTCTGGATGAGTGATAGTCGCCAGAATGTAAGTAACACAACATCTTTATCCATTCATCTCTCGCTGGACATTTCGGTCGTTTGTATGTCTGGGCTATGGGAAAGAGTAGCACAACGTCCGTTGGGGAGCAAGTGTTTTATTCCAATGATGGTATTCTCTGGTTATACGAACCGGAGTGTGGTTTCCGTATCTCGCGGTAGCTCCAGTTTTTAGTTTAGTAAGGGACTTGCTAACTGATCTGCATACTGGCTATTATCAATTTACACTCCCACCAACAGCATAGTAGGGTTCCCTTTATTGGCTGCCCTCTTGAGCACTTACTCTTTTTAGGCTTTTTGAGGACTGCAGCCAGGGAACACCTCGTCTACGTTTCTTTGCATTCTCTAATCATGACAGATCCTGAGCATTTTTTCCTTTGATGTGCTGTTTTTAAAAATACGTGTAAGTACCACTGAGCTCTTGAAACGTTTCTGCCTGAGAATCGGGCCAGATTTGAGTTCATTTCAGATTAAGTAGCCAAGGACATTTCTCGAGGGCAGGGGTCGTTAGCAGCCCCGCAGGCCTTGTGAATGTTAAGTGCCCTTGAGCACAGTTTTTCAAGTTGTTGTTACGGGAAGAGGCCACAATGCGGCAGCACTTCTTAATGTCCTCTGTGATAACTTGGGCAAACACAACCTTAGAGGGAATCTTGGTGTTGGGTTGCAAATTGGAGTCGAACGTGGATGAACACACACCGCAGGGCTTGTGTATCTTTACCTCGTCCCCCTTACACTGCACCACCAGTCCCCAGGAAAATCCCAGGCCTTGAAAATGTGCTATTCTGAGGGTGCTGTGGTTTGTAGGTGGGGCGATTCTAAGGAAGGAGGCTGGAGGTGGATACCCCACTAGCAGGAGCTGTGGAGATCCGGTGTCCTTTCACAGCTCCTCCCTCCCAGCGGTTCTACCATCATTTGGGTACACTAGGCTTTGCCTACCTGTAAGAGGTCTGTCTTGGATCGGGAGGTTGTGGTACCATGCAGAGCAGAATGGGCAATAGAGGTCCAAGGGGCCGGTGATCTGGTGGCACGTCCTCCTTCCTGTCTCCCTCAGCAACAGCATACTCCAGCCTTGGGACCCAGGCCTGCTGAGGCTCTGGGGTTGTGACATCAGCCCACGTCACAGAGGCCTGAGGGTAATAGAGTAGGCATTTCTTCCCTTTTTCTTGTTTTATAACTTAGTATGGATTTCCTATGTCAGCATAGTTTACATACAGTGTTGTGTTTGAGTTTTACAGCAAGGTGATGAAGTTATGAATGTAGCTGTACCTGTAGTATTTTGGATTCTTTTCCCTGTTAGGTTATTGAAGAATATTGAGTAGTGTTCCTTGTGCTATCAGGTGTGTCATCGTTGATGAATTCTTTTTGATACATTAGTGTGTTTCTGTTAATCCCAACCTCCGACTTCATCCTTCCCCGTTCCCCAATTTCCCCCTCTGGGAACTCTATACTTGTTTTTTCCATTTGTGAACTTGTGTTTCATGTCTGTACTGCATCCTTTGTATCCCTTTTTAGACTCCACATATAAGTGATGTCCTGGGATATGTGTCTTTCGGTCTCTAAATTACCAGAATTACTGAGGTCATCTACTGCTCAATCCATGTTGCTGCAAATAGCATGAGTTCATTTTGTTTTCTGGATGAGTGATAGTCGCCAAAATGTAAGTAGCACAACGTCTTTATCCATTCATCTTTCGCTGGACATTTCACTCGTTTGTATGTCTGGGCTATGGTAAAGAGTAGAACAACGTCCGTTGGGGTGCAATTGTTTTATTCCAATGATGGTATTCTCTGGTTATACGAAGTGGAGTGCAGTTTCCGAACCTCAAGGTAGCTCCAGTTTTTAGTTTAGTAAGGGACTTGCTAACTGATCTCCATACTGGCTAATATCAGTTTACACTCCAACCAACAGCATAGTAGGGTTCCCTTAAGTGGCTGGCCTCTTGAGCACTTATTCTTTTTAGGCTTTTTGAGGAGTGCAGGGAGGGAACACCTCGTCTACGTTTATTTGCATTCTCTAATCATGATAGATCCTGAACATCTTTTGATTTGATGTGCTGTTTTTTAAAAAGCGTGTGAGGATCCTTGAGCTCTTGAAACATTTCTGCCTGGGAGTCCGGCCTGATTTGAATTCATTTCACATTACCTAGCCCAGGACGTTGCTGGAGGGCAGGGGTCTTTTGCAGCCCCGCAGGCCTTGTGAATATTAAGTGCCCTTGAGCACAGTTGTTCAAGTGGTTGTTCCAGGAAAGCGCCACAATGTGGCAGCACTTCTTCGTGTCCTCTGTTAACTTGGGCTAACAGAGCCTTAGAGGCAGTCTTGGTGTTGGGTTGCAAATTGGAGTCGAACGTGCCTGAACACACACCACAGGGCTTGTGTGTGTTTACCTCTTCCACCTTACCCTGCAGAGCCAGACCCCAGGCAAATCCCAAGCCTTGCAAATGTGCAATTCGGAGGGTGCTGGGTTGGTAGGTGGGGAGATTCTAAGGAAGGAGGCTGGAGGTACGAACCCCACTAGCAGGAGCTGTGGAGATCCAATGTCTTTTCACAGCTCTTCCCTCCCAGCGGGTCTACCATCATTTGGGTACACTAGGCTTTGCATACCTGTAAGAGGGTTGTCTTGCATCGGGAGGTTGTGGTACCATGCAGAGCAGAATGGGCAATAGAGGTCCAACGGGCCGGTGATCTGGTGGCATGTCCTCCTTCCTGTCTCCCTCAGCAACAGCATACTCCAGCCTTGGGACCCAGGCCTGCTGAGGCTCTAGGGTTGTGACATCAGCCCACGTCACAGAGGCCTGAGGGTAATAGAGTAGGCATTTCTTGCCTTTTTCTTGTTTTATAATTTAGTATGGATTTCCTATTTCAGCATAGTTTATATACAGTGTTGTGTTTGAGTTGTACAGCAAGGTGATGAAGTTCTGAATGTAGCTGTAGCTGTAGTATTTTGGATTCTTTTCCCTGTTAGGTTATTGAAGAATATTGAGTAGCGTTCCTTGTGCTATCAGGTGTGTCATCGTTGATGAATCCTTTTTGATACATTTGTGTGTTTCTGTTAATCCCAACCTCCGACTTCATCCTTCCCCGTTCCCCAATTTCCCCCTCTGGGAACTCTACACTTCTTTTTTCCGTTTGTGAACCTGTGTTTCATGTCTGTACTGCATCCTTTGTATCCCTTTTTAGACTCCACATATAAGTGATGTCTTGGGACATGTGTCTTTTTGTCTCTAAATTACCAGAATTAGTGAGGTCATCTACTGCTCCATCCATGTTGCTGCAAATAGCATGGGTTCATTTTGCTTTCTGGATGAGTGATAGTCGCCAGAATGTAAGTAACACAACATCTTTATCCATTCATCTCTCGCTGGACATTTCGGTCGTTTGTATGTCTGGGCTATGGTAAAGAGTAGCACAACGTCCGTTGGGGAGCAAGTGTTTTATTCCAATGATGGTATTCTCTGGTTATACGAACTGGAGTGTGGTTTCCGTATCTCGCGGTAGCTCCAGTTTTTAGTTTAGTAAGGGACTTGCTAACTGATCTGCATACTGGCTATTATCAATTTACACTCCCACCAACAGCATAGTAGGGTTCCCTTTATTGGCTGCCCTCTTGAGCACTTACTCTTTTTAGGCTTTTTGAGGACTGCAGCCAGGGAACACCTCGTCTACGTTTCTTTGCATTCTCTAATCATGACAGATCCTGAGCATTTTTTCCTTTGATGTGCTGTTTTTAAAAATACGTGTAAGTACCACTGAGCTCTTGAAACGTTTCTGCCTGAGAATCGGGCCAGATTTGAGTTCATTTCAGATTAAGTAGCCAAGGACATTTCTCGAGGGCAGGGGTCGTTAGCAGCCCCGCAGGCCTTGTGAATGTTAAGTGCCCTTGAGCACAGTTTTTCAAGTTGTTGTTACGGGAAGAGGCCACAAGGCGGCAGCACTTCTTAATGTCCTCTGTGATAACTTGGGCAAACACAACCTTAGAGGGAGTCTTGGTGTTGGGTTGCAAATTGGAGTCGAACGTGGATGAACACACACCGCAGGGCTTGTGTATCTTTACCTCGTCCCCCTTACACTGCACCACCAGTCCCCAGGAAAATCCCAGGCCTTGAAAATGTGCTATTCTGAGGGTGCTGTGGTTTGTAGGTGGGGCGATTCTAAGGAAGGAGGCTGGAGGTGGATACCCCACTAGCAGGAGCTGTGGAGATCCGGTGTCCTTTCACAGCTCCTCCCTCCCAGCGGTTCTACCATCATTTGGGTACACTAGGCTTTGCCTACCTGTAAGAGGTCTGTCTTGGATCGGGAGGTTGTGGTACCATGCAGAGCAGAATGGGCAATAGAGGTCCAAGGGGCCGGTGATCTGGTGGCACGTCCTCCTTCCTGTCTCCCTCAGCAACAGCATACTCCAGCCTTGGGACCCAGGCCTGCTGAGGCTCTGGGGTTGTGACATCAGCCCACGTCACAGAGGCCTGAGGGTAATAGAGTAGGCATTTCTTCCCTTTTTCTTGTTTTATAACTTAGTATGGATTTCCTATGTCAGCATAGTTTACATACAGTGTTGTGTTTGAGTTTTACAGCAAGGTGATGAAGTTATGAATGTAGCTGTACCTGTAGTATTTTGGATTCTTTTCCCTGTTAGGTTATTGAAGAATATTGAGTAGTGTTCCTTGTGCTATCAGGTGTGTCATCGTTGATGAATTCTTTTTGATACATTAGTGTGTTTCTGTTAATCCCAACCTCCGACTTCATCCTTCCCCGTTCCCCAATTTCCCCCTCTGGGAACTCTATACTTGTTTTTTCCATTTGTGAACTTGTGTTTCATGTCTGTACTGCATCCTTTGTATCCCTTTTTAGACTCCACATATAAGTGATGTCCTGGGATATGTGTCTTTCGGTCTCTAAATTACCAGAATTACTGAGGTCATCTACTGCTCAATCCATGTTGCTGCAAATAGCATGAGTTCATTTTGTTTTCTGGATGAGTGATAGTCGCCAAAATGTAAGTAGCACAACGTCTTTATCCATTCATCTTTCGCTGGACATTTCACTCGTTTGTATGTCTGGGCTATGGTAAAGAGTAGAACAACGTCCGTTGGGGTGCAAGTGTTTTATTCCAATGACGGTATTCTCTGGTTATACGAAGTGGAGTGCAGTTTCCGAACCTCAAGGTAGCTCCAGTTTTTAGTTTAGTAAGGGACTTGCTAACTGATCTCCATACTGGCTAATATCAGTTTACACTCCAACCAACAGCATAGTAGGTTTCCCTTAAGTGGCTGGCCTCTTGAGCACTTATTCTTTTTAGGCTTTTTGAGGAGTGCAGGGAGGGAACACCTCGTCTACGTTTATTTGCATTCTCTAATCATGATAGATCCTGAACATCTTTTGATTTGATGTGCTGCTTTTTAAAAAGCGTGTGAGATCCTTGAGCTCTTGAAACTTTCTGCCTGGGAGTCGGGCCTGATTTGAATTCATTTCACATTACCTAGCCCAGGACGTTGCTGGAGGGCAGGGGTCTTTTGCAGCCCCGCAGGCCTTGTGAATATTAAGTGCCCTTGAGCACAGTTGTTCAAGTGGTTGTTCCAGGAAAGCGCCACAATGTGGCAGCACTTCTTCGTGTCCTCTGTTAACTTGGGCTAACAGAGCCTTAGAGGCAGTCTTGGTGTTGGGTTGCAAATTGGAGTCGAACGTGCCTGAACACACACCACAGGGCTTGTGTGTGTTTACCTCTTCCCCCTTACCTGCAGAGCCAGACCCCAGGCAAATCCCAAGCCTTGCAAATGTGCAATTCGGAGGGTGCTGGGTTGGTAGGTGGGGAGATTCTAAGGAAGGAGACTGGAGGTATGAACCCCACTAGCAGGAGCTGTGGAGATCCAATGTCTTTTCACAGCTCTTCCCTCCCAGCGGGTCTACCATCATTTGGGTACACTAGGCTTTGCATACCTGTAAGAGGGTTGTCTTGCATCGGGAGGTTGTGGTACCATGCAGAGCAGAATGGGCAATAGAGGTCCAACGGGCCGGTGATCTGGTGGCATGTCCTCCTTCCTGTCTCCCTCAGCAACAGCATACTCCAGCCTTGGGACCCAGGCCTGCTGAGGCTCTAGGGTTGTGACATCAGCCCACGTCACAGAGGCCTGAGGGTAATAGAGTAGGCATTTCTTGCCTTTTTCTTGTTTTATAATTTAGTATGGATTTCCTATTTCAGCATAGTTTATATACAGTGTTGTGTTTGAGTTGTACAGCAAGGTGATGAAGTTATGAATGTAGCTGTAGCTGTAGTATTTTGGATTCTTTTCCCTGTTAGGTTATTGAAGAATATTGAGTAGCGTTCCTTGTGCTATCAGGTGTGTCATCGTTGATGAATCCTTTTTGATACATTTGTATGTTTCTGTTAATCCCAACCTCCGACTTCATCCTTCCCCGTTCCCCAATTTCCCCCTCTGGGAACTCTACACTTCTTTTTTCCGTTTGTGAACCTGTGTTTCATGTCTGTAGTGCATCCTTTGTATCCGTTTTTAGACTCCACATATAAGTGATGTCTTGGGACATGTGTCTTTTTGTCTCTAAATTACCAGAATTAGTGAGGTCATCTACTGCTCCATCCATGTTGCTGCAAATAGCATGGGTTCATTTGCTTTCTGGATGAGTGATAGTCGCCAGAATGTAAGTAACACAACATCTTTATCCATTCATCTCTCGCTGGACATTTCGGTCGTTTGTATGTCTGGGCTATGGTAAAGAGTAGCACAACGTCCGTTGGGAGCAAGTGTTTTATTCCAATGATG
>NW_026645625.1:300000-433427 GCF_949987535.1 Balaenoptera acutorostrata
ATGTTTCAGGACACACCGTACACTTGTCCAGAGTGGCTGTTGGCAATTTACATCCCGCCCATCAGCGTAGCAAGGCTCCCATTTCTCCATGGCCGGTCCTGCATTTCTGGTTTGGACACTTTTTTCCGCATGGCCCTTTTGCCCGCTGGGAAGCGAGACTTCTTTGGAGCGCTGATTTGCCTTTCCAGGTGGCTTGGTTGGCCAAAAAGGGCGTATGCGTTTTTTCCTGAATATATTCTTACTAGTCAGATATATTCTTGTGCGGTGAATAGGGGGTGTTGAGTCCAGTTCACTGAGCAAGGAGTAGGTCTTGTCTACTACATATTGGGTTTATGGAACGGTATCTGAGCTAATTTGAAACCCTTGTTTTATGCATCACCCCACCTCACCTTTCCCGTTCAGCAGCCATAGTGTGTTTTCTGAACGTGCGACTCTGTTCTGTTTTGTAATTCACTTCAAGTGTAGCGGTTTTTACATTCCCTGTATAAGTGATATCTTATGATAAGTGTCTTTTTCAGTGTGACTTATTTCACTTAGAATCGTCGTACATAAATCCACTCATCGTGCTGCTACTAGCCTTATGACGTGGATTTCATGGCTGAGTGATATTCCATTGTACATGAGGACCACAACTTCTTTATCCACTTTTCTCTTTCCTAGGATATTTAAGGTGTAATGAAGTGGGGGTTTTTGTCAACAGAGCAGCCCTAATATATTCAGGAAAAAACGCATACGCCCTTTTTGGCCAAGGGCATCATTGTCCACGTTTTGCCGCTTTTCATGTGCTTTCAAGGCGATTCGAATCTACCTCCTGAAATCTGTTTCCTGCAATTCTGCCTTGCTTTCAAAGCCTCTTCGTTGCCTTCCCTCAATATATTTGTGGACGAGAGTTATCATTTATAACTCTGCAGGTTTGTGAATGGCAGTGCCCCTGAGCTCCATTTTTCCAGTCGCTTTTTTGGGAGCTGCCCGCAAAAGTGCAGGATTGCTTCAGGCCCTCTTCTGGTTCTGGGGGGCAGGCTGAGCTTGTGGTTAATTCTTCTTCCTGATGGGAAAATAGAGTGACCTGTGCCTGTCCCAACCCCTAGAGCTAGTCTCTCATTGGTTCCCCCTCTTCCCGTTCATCCTCAGGACAAATTGCAACCTGTACGGAACAGGAGGTTAAAGGTGCTGATTCTCCAAGGAGGGAGATGGCTACTAAAGCGGCTGGAATGGCGAACCCGAGCACAAGGAGATGAGAAATGAGGTGTGATTTAGAAACCTTTCCCGATCACACGGTGTACCATCTTCTGGGTTTCTCATGCATGTTTTCGACGTAGGAAGATGCCCTTGAACCTGGAGATTTGGGACCCATGGGATGGGTACCATGCAGTATTACTTTAAATGGTCTGCGTTGGCTCATGCATCCTCACCAAACCTCTGAGCCCCAAGAGTGTCCACCCTTATGTCTCAATCAGCTGTGGGTCTAGATATGGTCAATCCAGGTTGCATCACAGCCCCTGAACGAATTTTGTAAGAATTTCTCTCTCTTTCACTGTCTTTGTTTCACGGGTTTTGAAAAGTAATTTATTTTTATAATGGGGTTTAGCTGCTTTTCACAGCTGTGTTTATGCCGCTTTACACCCCCTTGACTCACTTACAGAGAGATATCAATACATAGGGTTGAAGATTCTTACTAGTCAGATATATTCTTGTGCGGTGAATAGGGGGTGTTGAGTCCAGTTCACTGAGCAAGGAGTAGGTCTTGTCTACTACATATTGGGTTTATGGAACGGTATCTGAGCTAATTTGAAACCCTTGTTTTATGCATCACCCCACCTCACCTTTCCCGTTCAGCAGCCATAGTGTGTTTTCTGAACGTGCGACTCTGTTCTGTTTTGTAATTCACTTCAAGTGTAGCGGTTTTTACATTCCCTGTATAAGTGATATCTTATGATAAGTGTCTTTTTCGGTGTGACTTATTTCACTTAGAATCGTCGTACATAAATCCACTCATCGTGCTGCTACTAGCCTTATGACGTGGATTTCATGGCTGAGTGATATTCCATTGTACATGAGGACCACAACTTCTTTATCCACTTTTCTCTTTCCTAGGATATTTAAGGTGTAATGAAGTGGGGGTTTTTGTCAACAGAGCAGCCCTAAACTTTGGGGTGCCTGTGTCTTGATGATTTTTAGTTTTCCCAATTTATACGCCCATGAGTGGAAGTGCCCTATGCTCTCCAAGGTGTGTTTTTTAGATGTTTCAGGACACACCGTACACTTGTCCAGAGTGGCTGTTGGCAATTTACATCCCGCCCATCAGCGTAGCAAGGCTCCCATTTCTCCATGGCCGGTCCTGCATTTCTGGTTTGGACACTTTTTTCCGCATGGCCCTTTTGCCCGCTGGGAAGCGAGACTTCTTTGGAGCGCTGATTTGCCTTTCCAGGTGGCTTGGTTGGCCAAAAAGGGCGTATGCGTTTTTTCCTGAATATATTCAGGAAAAAAGGCATACGCCCTTTTTGGCCAAGGGCATCATTGTCCACGTTTTGCCGCTTTTCATGTGCTTTCAAGGCGATTCGAATCTACCTCCTGAAATCTGTTTCCTGCAATTCTGCCTTGCTTTCAAAGCCTCTTCGTTGCCTTCCCTCAATATATTTGTGGACGAGAGTTATCATTTATAACTCTGCAGGTTTGTGAATGGCAGTGCCCCTGAGCTCCATTTTTCCAGTCGCTTTTTTGGGAGCTGGCCGCAAAAGTGCAGGATTCCTTCAGGCCCTCTTCTGGTTCTGGGGGGCAGGCTGAGCTTGTGGTTAATTCTTCTTCCTGATGGGAAAATAGAGTGACCTGTGCCTGTCCCAACCCCTAGAGCTAGTCTCTCATTGGTTCCCCCTCTTCCCGTTCATCCTCAGGACAAATTGCAACCTGTACGGAACAGGAGGTTAAAGGTGCTGATTCTCCAAGGAGGGAGATGGCTAGTAAAGCGGCTGGAATGGCGAACCCGAGCACAAGGAGATGAGAAATGAGGTTTGTTTTAGAAACCTTTCCCGATCACACGGTGTACCATCTTCTGGGTTTCCATTGCATGTTTTCGACGTAGGAAGATGCCCTTGAACCTGGAGATTTGGGACCCATGGGATGCGTACCATGCAGTATTACTTTAAAGGGTCTGCGTTGGCTCATGCAACCTCACCAAACCTCTGAGCCCCAAGAGTGTCCACCCTTATGTCTCAATCAGCTGTGGGTCTAGATATGGTCAATCCAGGTTGCATCACAGCCCTTGAACGAATTTAGTAAGAATTTCTCTCTCTTTCACTGTCTTTGTTTCACGGGTTTTGAAAAGTAATTTATTTTTATAATGGGGTTTAGCTGCTTTTCACGGCTGTGTTTATGCCGCTTTACACCCCCTTGACTCACTTACAGAGAGATATCAATACATAGGGTTGAAGATTCTTACTAGTCAGATATATTCTTGTGCGGTGAATAGGGGGTGTTGAGTCCAGTTCACTGAGCAAGGAGTAGGTCTTGTCTACTACATATTGGGTTTATGGAACGGTATCTGAGCTAATTTGAAACCCTTGTTTTATGCATCACCCCACCTCACCTTTCCCGTTCAGCAGCCATAGTGTGTTTTCTGAACGTGCGACTCTGTTCTGTTTTGTAATTCAGTTCAAGTGTAGCGGTTTTTACATTCCCTGTATAAGTGATATCTTATGATAAGTGTCTTTTTCGGTGTGACTTATTTCACTTAGAATCGTCGTACATAAATCCACTCATCGTGCTGCTACTAGCCTTATGACGTGGATTTCATGGCTGAGTGATATTCCATTGTACATGAGGACCACAACTTCTTTATCCACTTTTCTCTTTCCTAGGATATTTAAGGTGTAATGAAGTGGGGGTTCTTGTCAACAGAGCAGCCCTAAACTTTGGGGTGCCTGTGTCTTGCTGATTTTTAGTTTTCCCAATTTATACGCCCATGAGTGGAAGTGCCCTATGCTCTCCAAGCTGTGTTTTTTAGATGTTTCAGGACACACCGTACACTTGTCCAGAGTGGCTGTTGGCAATTTACATCCCGCCCATCAGCGTAGCAAGGCTCCCATTTCTCCATGGCCGGTCCTGCATTTCTGGTTTGGACACTTTTTTCCGCATGGCCCTTTTGCCCGCTGGGAAGCGAGACTTCTTTGGAGCGCTGATTTGCCTTTCCAGGTGGCTTGGTTGGCCAAAAAGGGCGTATGCGTTTTTTCCTGAATATATTCTTACTAGTCAGATATATTCTTGTGCGGTGAATAGGGGGTGTTGAGTCCAGTTCACTGAGCAAGGAGTAGGTCTTGTCTACTACATATTGGGTTTATGGAACGGTATCTGAGCTAATTTGAAACCCTTGTTTTATGCATCACCCCACCTCACCTTTCCCGTTCAGCAGCCATAGTGTGTTTTCTGAACGTGCGACTCTGTTCTGTTTTGTAATTCACTTCAAGTGTAGCGGTTTTTACATTCCCTGTATAAGTGATATCTTATGATAAGTGTCTTTTTCAGTGTGACTTATTTCACTTAGAATCGTCGTACATAAATCCACTCATCGTGCTGCTACTAGCCTTATGACGTGGATTTCATGGCTGAGTGATATTCCATTGTACATGAGGACCACAACTTCTTTATCCACTTTTCTCTTTCCTAGGATATTTAAGGTGTAATGAAGTGGGGGTTTTTGTCAACAGAGCAGCCCTAATATATTCAGGAAAAAACGCATACGCCCTTTTTGGCCAAGGGCATCATTGTCCACGTTTTGCCGCTTTTCATGTGCTTTCAAGGCGATTCGAATCTACCTCCTGAAATCTGTTTCCTGCAATTCTGCCTTGCTTTCAAAGCCTCTTCGTTGCCTTCCCTCAATATATTTGTGGACGAGAGTTATCATTTATAACTCTGCAGGTTTGTGAATGGCAGTGCCCCTGAGCTCCATTTTTCCAGTCGCTTTTTTGGGAGCTGCCCGCAAAAGTGCAGGATTGCTTCAGGCCCTCTTCTGGTTCTGGGGGGCAGGCTGAGCTTGTGGTTAATTCTTCTTCCTGATGGGAAAATAGAGTGACCTGTGCCTGTCCCAACCCCTAGAGCTAGTCTCTCATTGGTTCCCCCTCTTCCCGTTCATCCTCAGGACAAATTGCAACCTGTACGGAACAGGAGGTTAAAGGTGCTGATTCTCCAAGGAGGGAGATGGCTACTAAAGCGGCTGGAATGGCGAACCCGAGCACAAGGAGATGAGAAATGAGGTGTGATTTAGAAACCTTTCCCGATCACACGGTGTACCATCTTCTGGGTTTCTCATGCATGTTTTCGACGTAGGAAGATGCCCTTGAACCTGGAGATTTGGGACCCATGGGATGGGTACCATGCAGTATTACTTTAAATGGTCTGCATTGGCTCATGCATCCTCACCAAACCTCTGAGCCCCAAGAGTGTCCACCCTTATGTCTCAATCAGCTGTGGGTCTAGATATGGTCAATCCAGGTTGCATCACAGCCCCTGAACGAATTTTGTAAGAATTTCTCTCTCTTTCACTGTCTTTGTTTCACGGGTTTTGAAAAGTAATTTATTTTTATAATGGGGTTTAGCTGCTTTTCACAGCTGTGTTTATGCCGCTTTACACCCCCTTGACTCACTTACAGAGAGATATCAATACATAGGGTTGAAGATTCTTACTAGTCAGATATATTCTTGTGCGGTGAATAGGGGGTGTTGAGTCCAGTTCACTGAGCAAGGAGTAGGTCTTGTCTACTACATATTGGGTTTATGGAACGGTATCTGAGCTAATTTGAAACCCTTGTTTTATGCATCACCCCACCTCACCTTTCCCGTTCAGCAGCCATAGTGTGTTTTCTGAACGTGCGACTCTGTTTTGTTTTGTAATTCACTTCAAGTGTAGCGGTTTTTACATTCCCTGTATAAGTGATATCTTATGATAAGTGTCTTTTTCGGTGTGACTTATTTCACTTAGAATCGTCGTACATAAATCCACTCATCGTGCTGCTACTAGCCTTATGACGTGGATTTCATGGCTGAGTGATATTCCATTGTACATGAGGACCACAACTTCTTTATCCACTTTTCTCTTTCCTAGGATATTTAAGGTGTAATGAAGTGGGGGTTTTTGTCAACAGAGCAGCCCTAAACTTTGGGGTGCCTGTGTCTTGATGATTTTTAGTTTTCCCAATTTATACGCCCATGAGTGGAAGTGCCCTATGCTCTCCAAGGTGTGTTTTTTAGATGTTTCAGGACACACCGTACACTTGTCCAGAGTGGCTGTTGGCAATTTACATCCCGCCCATCAGCGTAGCAAGGCTCCCATTTCTCCATGGCCGGTCCTGCATTTCTGGTTTGGACACTTTTTTCCGCATGGCCCTTTTGCCCGCTGGGAAGCGAGACTTCTTTGGAGCGCTGATTTGCCTTTCCAGGTGGCTTGGTTGGCCAAAAAGGGCGTATGCGTTTTTTCCTGAATATATTCAGGAAAAAAGGCATACGCCCTTTTTGGCCAAGGGCATCATTGTCCACGTTTTGCCGCTTTTCATGTGCTTTCAAGGCGATTCGAATCTACCTCCTGAAATCTGTTTCCTGCAATTCTGCCTTGCTTTCAAAGCCTCTTCGTTGCCTTCCCTCAATATATTTGTGGACGAGAGTTATCATTTATAACTCTGCAGGTTTGTGAATGGCAGTGCCCCTGAGCTCCATTTTTCCAGTCGCTTTTTTGGGAGCTGGCCGCAAAAGTGCAGGATTCCTTCAGGCCCTCTTCTGGTTCTGGGGGGCAGGCTGAGCTTGTGGTTAATTCTTCTTCCTGATGGGAAAATAGAGTGACCTGTGCCTGTCCCAACCCCTAGAGCTAGTCTCTCATTGGTTCCCCCTCTTCCCGTTCATCCTCAGGACAAATTGCAACCTGTACGGAACAGGAGGTTAAAGGTGCTGATTCTCCAAGGAGGGAGATGGCTAGTAAAGCGGCTGGAATGGCGAAACCGAGCACAAGGAGATGAGAAATGAGGTTTGTTTTAGAAACCTTTCCCGATCACACGGTGTACCATCTTCTGGGTTTCCATTGCATGTTTTCGACGTAGGAAGATGCCCTTGAACCTGGAGATTTGGGACCCATGGGATGCGTACCATGCAGTATTACTTTAAAGGGTCTGCGTTGGCTCATGCAACCTCACCAAACCTCTGAGCCCCAAGAGTGTCCACCCTTATGTCTCAATCAGCTGTGGGTCTAGATATGGTCAATCCAGGTTGCATCACAGCCCTTGAACGAATTTAGTAAGAATTTCTCTCTCTTTCACTGTCTTTGTTTCACGGGTTTTGAAAAGTAATTTATTTTTATAATGGGGTTTAGCTGCTTTTCACGGCTGTGTTTATGCCGCTTTACACCCCCTTGACTCACTTACAGAGAGATATCAATACATAGGGTTGAAGATTCTTACTAGTCAGATATATTCTTGTGCGGTGAATAGGGGGTGTTGAGTCCAGTTCACTGAGCAAGGAGTAGGTCTTGTCTACTACATATTGGGTTTATGGAACGGTATCTGAGCTAATTTGAAACCCTTGTTTTATGCATCACCCCACCTCACCTTTCCCGTTCAGCAGCCATAGTGTGTTTTCTGAACGTGCGACTCTGTTCTGTTTTGTAATTCAGTTCAAGTGTAGCGGTTTTTACATTCCCTGTATAAGTGATATCTTATGATAAGTGTCTTTTTCGGTGTGACTTATTTCACTTAGAATCGTCGTACATAAATCCACTCATCGTGCTGCTACTAGCCTTATGACGTGGATTTCATGGCTGAGTGATATTCCATTGTACATGAGGACCACAACTTCTTTATCCACTTTTCTCTTTCCTAGGATATTTAAGGTGTAATGAAGTGGGGGTTCTTGTCAACAGAGCAGCCCTAAACTTTGGGGTGCCTGTGTCTTGCTGATTTTTAGTTTTCCCAATTTATACGCCCATGAGTGGAAGTGCCCTATGCTCTCCAAGCTGTGTTTTTTAGATGTTTCAGGACACACCGTACACTTGTCCAGAGTGGCTGTTGGCAATTTACATCCCGCCCATCAGCGTAGCAAGGCTCCCATTTCTCCATGGCCGGTCCTGCATTTCTGGTTTGGACACTTTTTTCCGCATGGCCCTTTTGCCCGCTGGGAAGCGAGACTTCTTTGGAGCGCTGATTTGCCTTTCCAGGTGGCTTGGTTGGCCAAAAAGGGCGTATGCGTTTTTTCCTGAATATATTCAGGAAAAAAGGCATACGCCCTTTTTGGCCAAGGGCATCATTGTCCACGTTTTGCCGCTTTTCATGTGCTTTCAAGGCGATTCGAATCTACCTCCTGCAATCTGTTTCCTGCAATTCTGCCTTGCTTTCAAAGCCTCTTCGTTGCCTTCCCTCAATATATTTGTGGACGAGAGTTATCATTTATAACTCTGCAGGTTTGTGAATGGCAGTGCCCCTGAGCTCCATTTTTCCAGTCGCTTTTTTGGGAGCTGGCCGCAAAAGTGCAGGATTGCTTCAGGCCCTCTTCTGGTTCTGGGGGGCAGGCTGAGCTTGTGGTTAATTCTTCTTCCTGATGGGAAAATAGAGTGACCTGTGCCTGTCCCAACCCCTAGAGCTAGTCTCTCATTGGTTCCCCCTCTTCCCGTTCATCCTCAGGACAAATTGCAACCTGTACGGAACAGGAGGTTAAAGGTGCTGATTCTCCAAGGAGGGAGATGGCTAGTAAAGCGGCTGGAATGGCGAACCCGAGCACAAGGAGATGAGAAATGAGGTGCGTTTTAGAAACCTTTCCCGATCACACGGTGTACCATCTTCTGGGTTTCTCATGCATGTTTTGGACGTAGGAAGATGCCCTTGAACCTGGAGATTTGGGACCCATGGGATGGGTACCATGCAGTATTACTTTAAAGGGTCTGCGTTGGCTCATGCAACCTCACCAAACCTCTGAGCCCCAAGAGTGTCCACCCTTATGTCTCAATCAGCTGTGGGTCTAGATATGGTCAATCCAGGTTGCATCACAGCCCCTGAACGAATTTTGTAAGAATTTCTCTCTCTTTCACTGTCTTTGTTTCACGGGGTTTGAAAAGTAATTTATTTTTATAATGGGGTTTAGCTGCTTTTCACGGCTGTGTTTATGCCGCTTTACACCCCCTTGACTCACTTACAGAGAGATATCAATACATAGGGTTGAAGATTCTTACTAGTCAGATATATTCTTGTGCGGTGAATAGGGGGTGTTGAGTCCAGTTCACTGAGCAAGGAGTAGGTCTTGTCTACTACATATTGGGGTTATGGAACGGTATCTGAGCTAATTTGAAACCCTTGTTTTATGCATCACCCCACCTCACCTTTCCCGTTCAGCAGCCATAGTGTGTTTTCTGAACGTGTGACTCTGTTCTGTTTTGTAATTCAGTTCAAGTGTAGCGGTTTTTACATTCCCTCTCTAAGTGGTATCTTATGATAAGTGTCTTTTTCGGTGTGACTTATTTCACTTAGAATCGTCGTACATAAATCCACTCATCGTGCTGCTACTAGCCTTATGACGTGGATTTCATGGCTGAGTGATATTCCATTGTACATGAGGACCACAACTTCTTTATCCACTTTTCTCTTTCCTAGGATATTTAAGGTGTAATGAAGTGGGGGTTCTTGTCAACAGAGCAGCCCTAAACTTTGGGGTGCCTGTGTCTTGATGATTTTTAGTTTTCCCAATTTATACGCCCATGAGTGGAAGTGCCCTATGCTCTCCAAGCTGTGTTTTTTAGATGTTTCAGGACACACCGTACACTTGTCCAGAGTGGCTGTTGGCAATTTACATCCCGCCCATCAGCGTAGCAAGGCTCCCATTTCTCCATGGCCGGTCCTGCATTTCTGGTTTGGACACTTTTTTCCGCATGGCCCTTTTGCCCGCTGGGAAGCGAGACTTCTTTGGAGCGCTGATTTGCCTTTCCAGGTGGCTTGGTTGGCCAAAAAGGGCGTATGCGTTTTTTCCTGAATATATTCAGGAAAAAACGCATACGCCCTTTTTGGCCAAGGGCATCATTGTCCACGTTTTGCCGCTTTTCATGAGCTTTCAAGGCGATTCGAATCTACCTCCTGAAATCTGTTTCCTGCAATTCTGCCTTGCTTTCAAAGCCTCTTCGTTGCCTTCCCTCAATATATTTGTGGACGAGAGTTATCATTTATAACTCTGAAGGTTTGTGAATGGCAGTGCCCCTGAGCTCCATTTTTCCAGTCGCTTTTTTGGGAGCTGGCCGCAAAAGTGCAGGATTCCTTCAGGCCCTCTTCTGGTTCTGGGGGGCAGGCTGAGCTTGTGCTTAATTCTTCTTCCTGATGGGAAAATAGAGTGACCTGTGCCTGTCCCAACCCCTAGAGCTAGTCTCTCATTGGTTCCCCCTCTTCCCGTTCATCCTCAGGACAAATTGCAACCTGTACGGAACAGGAGGTTAAAGGTGCTGATTCTCCAAGGAGGGAGATGGCTACTAAAGCGGCTGGAATGGCGAACCCGAGCACAAGGAGATGAGAAATGAGGTGTGTTTTAGAAACCTTTCCCGATCACACGGTGTACCATCTTCTGGGTTTCTCATGCATGTTTTCGACGTAGGAAGATGCCCTTGAACCTGGAGATTTGGGACCCATGGGATGGGTACCATGCAGTATTACTTTAAATGGTCTGCGTTGGCTCATGCATCCTCACCAAACCTCTGAGCCCCAAGAGTGTCCACCCTTATGTCTCAATCAGCTGTGGGTCTAGATATGGTCAATCCAGGTTGCATCACAGCCCCTGAACGAATTTTGTAAGAATTTCTCTCTCTTTCACTGTCTTTGTTTCACGGGGTTTGAAAAGTAATTTATTTTTATAATGGGGTTTAGCTGCTTTTCACGGCTGTGTTTATGCCGCTTTACACCCCCTTGACTCACTTACAGAGAGATATCAATACATAGGGTTGAAGATTCTTACTAGTCAGATATATTCTTGTGCGGTGAATAGGGGGTGTTGAGTCCAGTTCACTGAGCAAGGAGTAGGTCTTGTCTACTACATATTGGGTTTATGGAACGGTATCTGAGCTAATTTGAAACCCTTGTTTTATGCATCACCCCACCTCACCTTTCCCGTTCAGCAGCCATAGTGTGTTTTCTGAACATGTGACTCTGTTCTGTTTTGTAATTCAGTTCAAGTGTAGCGGTTTTTACATTCCCTCTATAAGTGATATCTTATGATAAGTGTCTTTTTCTGTGTGACTTATTTCACTTCGAATCGTCGTACCTAAATCTACTCATCGTGCTGCTACTAGCCTTATGACGTGGATTTCATGGCTGAGTGATATTCCATTGTACATGAGGACCACAACTTCTTTATCCACTTTTCTCTTTCCTAGGATATTTAAGGTGTAATGAAGTGGGGGTTCTTGTCAACAGAGCAGCCCTAAACTTTGGGGTGCCTGTGTCTTGCTGATTTTTAGTTTTCCCAATTTATACGCCCATGAGTGGAAGTGCCCTTTGCTCTCCAAGCTGTGTTTTTTAGATGTTTCAGGACACACCCTACACTTGTCCAGAGTGGCTGTTGGCAATTTACATCCCGCCCATCAGCATAGCAAGGCTCCCATTTCTCCATGGCCGGTCCTGCATTTCTGGTTTGGACACTTTTTTCCGCATGGCCCTTTTGCCCGCTGGGAAGCGAGACTTCTTTGGAGCGCTGATTTGCCTTTCCAGGTGGCTTGGTTGGCCAAAAAGGGCGTATGCGTTTTTTCCTGAATATATTCAGGAAAAAACGCATACGCCCTTTTTGGCCAAGGGCATCATTGTCCACGTTTTGCCGCTTTTCATGTGCTTTCAAGGCGATTCGAATCTACCTCCTGACATCTGTTTCCTGCAATTCTGCCTTGCTTTCAAAGCCTCTTCGTTGCCTTCCCTCAATATATTTGTGGACGAGAGTTATCATTTATAACTCTGAAGGTTTGTGAATGGCAGTGCCCCTGAGCTCCATTTTTCCAGTCGCTTTTTTGGGAGCTGGCCGCAAAAGTGCAGGATTCCTTCAGGCCCTCTTCTGGTTCTGGGGGGCAGGCTGAGCTTGTGCTTAATTCTTCTTCCTGATGGGAAAATAGAGTGACCTGTGCCTGTCCCAACCCCTAGAGCTAGTCTCTCATTGGTTCCCCCTCTTCCCGTTCATCCTCAGGACAAATTGCAACCTGTACGGAACAGGAGGTTAAAGGTGCTGATTCTCCAAGGAGGGAGATGGCTACTAAAGCGGCTGGAATGGCGAACCCGAGCACAAGGAGATGAGAAATGAGGTGTGTTTTAGAAACCTTTCCCGATCACACGGTGTACCATCTTCTGGGTTTCTCATGCATGTTTTCGACGTAGGAAGATGCCCTTGAACCTGGAGATTTGGGACCCATGGGATGGGTACCATGCAGTATTACTTTAAATGGTCTGCGTTGGCTCATGCATCCTCACCAAACCTCTGAGCCCCAAGAGTGTCCACCCTTATGTCTCAATCAGCTGTGGGTCTAGATATGGTCAATCCAGGTTGCATCACAGCCCCTGAACGAATTTTGTAAGAATTTCTCTCTCTTTCACTGTCTTTGTTTCACGGGGTTTGAAAAGTAATTTATTTTTATAATGGGGTTTAGCTGCTTTTCACGGCTGTGTTTATGCCGCTTTACACCCCCTTGACTCACTTACAGAGAGATATCAATACATAGGGTTGAAGATTCTTACTAGTCAGATATATTCTTGTGCGGTGAATAGGGGGTGTTGAGTCCAGTTCACTGAGCAAGGAGTAGGTCTTGTCTACTACATATTGGGTTTATGGAACGGTATCTGAGCTAATTTGAAACCCTTGTTTTATGCATCACCCCACCTCACCTTTCCCGTTCAGCAGCCATAGTGTGTTTTCTGAACATGTGACTCTGTTCTGTTTTGTAATTCAGTTCAAGTGTAGCGGTTTTTACATTCCCTCTATAAGTGATATCTTATGATAAGTGTCTTTTTCTGTGTGACTTATTTCACTTCGAATCGTCGTACCTAAATCTACTCATCGTGCTGCTACTAGCCTTATGACGTGGATTTCATGGCTGAGTGATATTCCATTGTACATGAGGACCACAACTTCTTTATCCACTTTTCTCTTTCCTAGGATATTTAAGGTGTAATGAAGTGGGGGTTCTTGTCAACAGAGCAGCCCTAAACTTTGGGGTGCCTGTGTCTTGCTGATTTTTAGTTTTCCCAATTTATACGCCCATGAGTGGAAGTGCCCTTTGCTCTCCAAGCTGTGTTTTTTAGATGTTTCAGGACACACCCTACACTTGTCCAGAGTGGCTGTTGGCAATTTACATCCCGCCCATCAGCGTAGCAAGGCTCCCATTTCTCCATGGCCGGTCCTGCATTTCTGGTTTGGACACTTTTTTCCGCATGGCCCTTTTGCCCGCTGGGAAGCGAGACTTCTTTGGAGCGCTGATTTGCCTTTCCAGGTGGCTTGGTTGGCCAAAAAGGGCGTATGCGTTTTTTCCTGAATATATTCAGGAAAAAACGCATACGCCCTTTTTGGCCAAGGGCATCATTGTCCACGTTTTGCCGCTTTTCATGTGCTTTCAAGGCGATTCGAATCTACCTCCTGACATCTGTTTCCTGCAATTCTGCCTTGCTTTCAAAGCCTCTTCGTTGCCTTCCCTCAATATATTTGTGGACGAGAGTTATCATTTATAACTCTGCAGGTTTGTGAATGGCAGTGCCCCTGAGCTCCATTTTTCCAGTCGCTTTTTTGGGAGCTGCCCGCAAAAGTGCAGGATTGCTTCAGGCCCTCTTCTGGTTCTGGGGGGCAGGCTGAGCTTGTGGTTAATTCTTCTTCCTGATGGGAAAATAGAGTGACCTGTGCCTGTCCCAACACCTAGAGCTAGTCTCTCATTGGTTCCCCCTCTTCCCGTTCATCCTCAGGACAAATTGCAACCTGTACGGAACAGGAGGTTAAAGGTGCTGATTCTCCAAGGAGGGAGATGGCTACTAAAGCGGCTGGAATGGCGAACCCGAGCACAAGGAGATGAGAAATGAGGTGTGTTTTAGAAACCTTTCCCGATCACACGGTGTACCATCTTCTGGGTTTCTCATGCATGTTTTCGACGTAGGAAGATGCCCTTGAACCTGGAGATTTGGGACCCATGGGATGGGTACCATGCAGTATTACTTTAAATGGTCTGCGTTGGCTCATGCATCCTCACCAAACCTCTGAGCCCCAAGAGTGTCCACCCTTATGTCTCAATCAGCTGTGGGTCTAGATATGGTCAATCCAGGTTGCATCACAGCCCCTGAACGAATTTTGTAAGAATTTCTCTCTCTTTCACTGTCTTTGTTTCACGGGGTTTGAAAAGTAATTTATTTTTATAATGGGGTTTAGCTGCTTTTCACGGCTGTGTTTATGCCGCTTTACACCCCCTTGACTCACTTACAGAGAGATATCAATACATAGGGTTGAAGATTCTTACTAGTCAGATATATTCTTGTGCGGTGAATAGGGGGTGTTGAGTCCAGTTCACTGAGCAAGGAGTAGGTCTTGTCTACTACATATTGGGTTTATGGAACGGTATCTGAGCTAATTTGAAACCCTTGTTTTATGCATCACCCCACCTCACCTTTCCCGTTCAGCAGCCATAGTGTGTTTTCTGAACGTGTGACTCTGTTCTGTTTTGTAATTCAGTTCAAGTGTAGCGGTTTTTACATTCCCTCTATAAGTGATATCTTATGATAAGTGTCTTTTTCTGTGTGACTTATTTCACTTCGAATCGTCGTACCTAAATCTACTCATCGTGCTGCTACTAGCCTTATGACGTGGATTTCATGGCTGAGTGATATTCCATTGTACATGAGGACCACAACTTCTTTATCCACTTTTCTCTTTCCTAGGATATTTAAGGTGTAATGAAGTGGGGGTTCTTGTCAACAGAGCAGCCCTAAACTTTGGGGTGCCTGTGTCTTGCTGATTTTTAGTTTTCCCAATTTATACGCCCATGAGTGGAAGTGCCCTTTGCTCTCCAAGCTGTGTTTTTTAGATGTTTCAGGACACACCCTACACTTGTCCAGAGTGGCTGTTGGCAATTTACATCCCGCCCATCAGCGTAGCAAGGCTCCCATTTCTCCATGGCCGGTCCTGCATTTCTGGTTTGGACACTTTTTTCCGCATGGCCCTTTTGCCCGCTGGGAAGCGAGACTTCTTTGGAGCGCTGATTTGCCTTTCCAGGTGGCTTGGTTGGCCAAAAAGGGCGTATGCTTTTTTTCCTGAATATATTCAGGAAAAAAGGCATACGCCCTTTTTGGCCAAGGGCATCATTGTCCACGTTTTGCCGCTTTTCATGTGCTTTCAAGGCGATTCGAATCTACCTCCTGCAATCTGTTTCCTGCAATTCTGCCTTGCTTTCAAAGCCTCTTCGTTGCCTTCCCTCAATATATTTGTGGACGAGAGTTATCATTTATAACTCTGCAGGTTTGTGAATGGCAGTGCCCCTGAGCTCCATTTTTCCAGTCGCTTTTTTGGGAGATGGCCGCAAAAGTGCAGGATTGCTTCAGGCACTCTTCTGGTTCTGGGGGGCAGGCTGAGCTTGTGGTTAATTCTTCTTCCTGATGGGAAAATAGAGTGACCTGTGCCTGTCCCAACCCCTAGAGCTAGTCTCTCATTGGTTCCCCCTCTTCCCGTTCATCCTCAGGACAAATTGCAACCTGTACGGAACAGGAGGTTAAAGGTGCTGATTCTCCAAGGAGGGAGATGGCTACTAAAGCGGCTGGAATGGCGAACCCGAGCACAAGGAGATGAGAAATGAGGTGTGATTTAGAAACCTTTCCCGATCACACGGTGTACCATCTTCTGGGTTTCTCATGCATGTTTTAGACGTAGGAAGATGCCCTTGAACCTGGAGATTTGGGACCCATGGGATGGGTACCATGCAGTATTACTTTAAATGGTCTGCGTTGGCTCATGCATCCTCACCAAACCTCTGAGCCCGAAGAGTGTCCACCCTTATGTCTCAATCAGCTGTGGGTCTAGATATGGTCAATCCAGGTTGCATCACAGCCCCTGAACGAATTTTGTAAGAATTTCTCTCTCTTTCACTGTCTTTGTTTCACGGGTTTTGAAAAGTAATTTATTTTTATAATGGGGTTTAGCTGCTTTTCACAACTGTGTTTATGCCGCTTTACACCCCCTTGAGTCACTTACAGAGAGGTATCAATACATAGGGTTGAAGATTCTTACTAGTCAGATATATTCTTGTGCGGTGAATAGGGGGTGTTGAGTCCAGTTCACTGAGCAAGGAGTAGGTCTTGTCTACTACATATTGGGTTTATGGAACGGTATCTGAGCTAATTTGAAACCCTTGTTTTATGCATCACCCCACCTCACCTTTCCCGTTCAGCAGCCATAGTGTTTTTTCTGAACGTGCGACTCTGTTCTGTTTTGTAATTCACTTCAAGTGTAGCGGTTTTTACATTCCCTGTATAAGTGATATCTTATGATAAGTGACTTTTTCGGTGTGACTTATTTCACTTAGAATCGTCGTACATAAATCCACTCATCGTGCTGCTACTAGCCTTATGACGTGGATTTCATGGCTGAGTGATATTCCATTGTACATGAGGACCACAACTTCTTTATCCACTTTTCTCTTTCCTAGGATATTTAAGGTGTAATGAAGTGGGGGTTCTTGTCAACAGAGCAGCCCTAAACTTTGGGGTGCCTGTGTCTTGCTGATTTTTAGTTTTCCCAATTTATACGCCCATGAGTGGAAGTGCCCTATGCTCTCCAAGCTGTGTTTTTTAGATGTTTCAGGACACACCGTACACTTCTCCAGAGTGGCTGTTGGCAATTTACATCCCGCCCATCAGCGTAGCAAGGCTCCCATTTCTCCATGGCCGGTCCTGCATTTCTGGTTTGGACACTTTTTTCCGCATGGCCCTTTTGCCCGCTGGGAAGCGAGACTTCTTTGGAGCGCTGATTTGCCTTTCCAGGTGGCTTGGTTGGCCAAAAAGGGCGTATGCGTTTTTTCCTGAATATATTCAGGAAAAAACGTATACGCCCTTTTTGGCCAAGGGCATCATTGTCCACGTTTTGCCGCTTTTCATGAGCTTTCAAGGCGATTCGAATCTACCTCCTGAAATCTGTTTCCTGCAATTCTGCCTTGCTTTCAAAGCCTCTTCATTGCCTTCCCTCAATATATTTGTGGACGAGAGTTATCATTTATAACTCTTCAGGTTGGTGAATTGCAGTGCCCCTGAGCTCCATTTTTCCAGTCGCTTTTTTGGGAGCTGGCCGCAAAAGTGCAGGATTCCTTCAGGCCCTCTTCTGGTTCTGGGGGGCAGGCTGAGCTTGTGGTTAATTCTTCTTCCTGATGGGAAAATAGAGTGACCTGTGCCTGTCCCAACCCCTAGAGCTAGTCTCTCATTGGTTCCCCCTCTTCCCGTTCATCCTCAGGACAAATTGCAACCTGTACGGAACAGGAGGTTAAAGGTGCTGATTCTCCAAGGAGGGAGATGGCTAGTAAAGCGGCTGGAATGGCGAACCCGAGCACAAGGAGATGAGAAATGAGGTTTGTTTTAGAAACCTTTCCCGATCACACGGTGTACCATCTTCTGGGTTTCTCATGCATGTTTTCGACGTAGGAAGATGCCCTTGAACCTGGAGATTTGGGACCCATGGGATGGGTACCATGCAGTATTACTTTAAATGGTCTGCGTTGGCTCATGCATCCTCACCAAACCTCTGAGCCCCAAGAGTGTCCACCCTTATGTCTCAATCAGCTGTGGGTCTAGATATGGTCAATCCAGGTTGCATCACAGCCCCTGAACGAATTTTGTAAGAATTTCTCTCTCTTTCACTGTCTTTGTTTCACGGGGTTTGAAAAGTAATTTATTTTTATAATGGGGTTTAGCTGCTTTTCACGGCTGTGTTTATGCCGCTTTACACCCCCTTGACTCACTTACAGAGAGATATCAATACATAGGGTTGAAGATTCTTACTAGTCAGATATATTCTTGTGCGGTGAATAGGGGGTGTTGAGTCCAGTTCACTGAGCAAGGAGTAGGTCTTGTCTACTACATATTGGGTTTATGGAACGGTATCTGAGCTAATTTGAAACCCTTGTTTTATGCATCACCCCACCTCACCTTTCCCGTTCAGCAGCCATAGTGTGTTTTCTGAACGTGTGACTCTGTTCTGTTTTGTAATTCAGTTCAAGTGTAGCGGTTTTTACATTCCCTCTATAAGTGATATCTTATGATAAGTGTCTTTTTCTGTGTGACTTATTTCACTTCGAATCGTCGTACCTAAATCTACTCATCGTGCTGCTACTAGCCTTATGACGTGGATTTCATGGCTGAGTGATATTCCATTGTACATGAGGACCACAACTTCTTTATCCACTTTTCTCTTTCCTAGGATATTTAAGGTGTAATGAAGTGGGGGTTCTTGTCAACAGAGCAGCCCTAAACTTTGGGGTGCCTGTGTCTTGCTGATTTTTAGTTTTCCCAATTTATACGCCCATGAGTGGAAGTGCCCTTTGCTCTCCAAGCTGTGTTTTTTAGATGTTTCAGGACACACCCTACACTTGTCCAGAGTGGCTGTTGGCAATTTACATCCCGCCCATCAGCGTAGCAAGGCTCCCATTTCTCCATGGCCGGTCCTGCATTTCTGGTTTGGACACTTTTTTCCGCATGGCCCTTTTGCCCGCTGGGAAGCGAGACTTCTTTGGAGCGCTGATTTGCCTTTCCAGGTGGCTTGGTTGGCCAAAAAGGGCGTATGCGTTTTTTCCTGAATATATTCAGGAAAAAACGCATACGCCCTTTTTGGCCAAGGGCATCATTGTCCACGTTTTGCCGCTTTTCATGTGCTTTCAAGGCGATTCGAATCTACCTCCTGCAATCTGTTTCCTGCAATTCTGCCTTGCTTTCAAAGCCTCTTCGTTGCCTTCCCTCAATATATTTGTGGACGAGAGTTATCATTTATAACTCTGCAGGTTTGTGAATGGCAGTGCCCCTGAGCTCCATTTTTCCAGTCGCTTTTTTGGGAGCTGCCCGCAAAAGTGCAGGATTGCTTCAGGCCCTCTTCTGGTTCTGGGGGGCAGGCTGAGCTTGTGGTTAATTCTTCTTCCTGATGGGAAAATAGAGTGACCTGTGCCTGTCCCAACCCCTAGAGCTAGTCTCTCATTGGTTCCCCCTCTTCCCGTTCATCCTCAGGACAAATTGCAACCTGTACGGAACAGGAGGTTAAAGGTGCTGATTCTCCAAGGAGGGAGATGGCTACTAAAGCGGCTGGAATGGCGAACCCGAGCACAAGGAGATGAGAAATGAGGTGTGTTTTAGAAACCTTTCCCGATCACACGGTGTACCATCTTCTGGGTTTCTCATGCATGTTTTCGACGTAGGAAGATGCCCTTGAACCTGGAGATTTGGGACCCATGGGATGGGTACCATGCAGTATTACTTTAAATGGTCTGCGTTGGCTCATGCATCCTCACCAAACCTCTGAGCCCCAAGAGTGTCCACCCTTATGTCTCAATCAGCTGTGGGTCTAGATATGGTCAATCCAGGTTGCATCACAGCCCCTGAACGAATTTTGTAAGAATTTCTCTCTCTTTCACTGTCTTTGTTTCACGGGGTTTGAAAAGTAATTTATTTTTATAATGGGGTTTAGCTGCTTTTCACGGCTGTGTTTATGCCGCTTTACACCCCCTTGACTCACTTACAGAGAGATATCAATACATAGGGTTGAAGATTCTTACTAGTCAGATATATTCTTGTGCGGTGAATAGGGGGTGTTGAGTCCAGTTCACTGAGCAAGGAGTAGGTCTTGTCTACTACATATTGGGTTTATAGAACGGTATCTGAGCTAATTTGAAACCCTTGTTTTATGCATCACCCCACCTCACCTTTCCCGTTCAGCAGCCATAGTGTGTTTTCTGAACGTGTGACTCTGTTCTGTTTTGTAATTCAGTTCAAGTGTAGCGGTTTTTACATTCCCTCTATAAGTGATATCTTATGATAAGTGTCTTTTTCTGTGTGACTTATTTCACTTCGAATCGTCGTACCTAAATCTACTCATCGTGCTGCTACTAGCCTTATGACGTGGATTTCATGGCTGAGTGATATTCCATTGTACATGAGGACCACAACTTCTTTATCCACTTTTCTCTTTCCTAGGATATTTAAGGTGTAATGAAGTGGGGGTTCTTGTCAACAGAGCAGCCCTAAACTTTGGGGTGCCTGTGTCTTGCTGATTTTTAGTTTTCCCAATTTATACGCCCATGAGTGGAAGTGCCCTTTGCTCTCCAAGCTGTGTTTTTTAGATGTTTCAGGACACACCCTACACTTGTCCAGAGTGGCTGTTGGCAATTTACATCCCGCCCATCAGCGTAGCAAGGCTCCCATTTCTCCATGGCCGGTCCTGCATTTCTGGTTTGGACACTTTTTTCCGCATGGCCCTTTTGCCCGCTGGGAAGCGAGACTTCTTTGGAGCGCTGATTTGCCTTTCCAGGTGGCTTGGTTGGCCAAAAAGGGCGTATGCGTTTTTTCCTGAATATATTCAGGAAAAAACGCATACGCCCTTTTTGGCCAAGGGCATCATTGTCCACGTTTTGCCGCTTTTCATGTGCTTTCAAGGCGATTCGAATCTACCTCCTGCAATCTGTTTCCTGCAATTCTGCCTTGCTTTCAAAGCCTCTTCGTTGCCTTCCCTCAATATATTTGTGGACGAGAGTTATCATTTATAACTCTGCAGGTTTGTGAATGGCAGTGCCCCTGAGCTCCATTTTTCCAGTCGCTTTTTTGGGAGCTGGCCGCAAAAGTGCAGGATTGCTTCAGGCCCTCTTCTGGTTCTGGGGGGCAGGCTGAGCTTGTGGTTAATTCTTCTTCCTGATGGGAAAATAGAGTGACCTGTGCCTGTCCCAACCCCTAGAGCTAGTCTCTCATTGGTTCCCCCTCTTCCCGTTCATCCTCAGGACAAATTGCAACCTGTACGGAACAGGAGGTTAAAGGTGCTGATTCTCCAAGGAGGGAGATGGCTACTAAAGCGGCTGGAATGGCGAACCCGAGCACAAGGAGATGAGAAATGAGGTGTGATTTAGAAACCTTTCCCGATCACACGGTGTACCATCTTCTGGGTTTCTCATGCATGTTTTAGACGTAGGAAGATGCCCTTGAACCTGGAGATTTGGGACCCATGGGATGGGTACCATGCAGTATTACTTAAATGGTCTGCGTTGGCTCATGCATCCTCACCAAACCTCTGAGCCCGAAGAGTGTCCACCCTTATGTCTCAATCAGCTGTGGGTCTAGATATGGTCAATCCAGGTTGCATCACAGCCCCTGAACGAATTTTGTAAGAATTTCTCTCTCTTTCACTGTCTTTGTTTCACGGGTTTTGAAAAGTAATTTATTTTTATAATGGGGTTTAGCTGCTTTTCACAACTGTGTTTATGCCGCTTTACACCCCCTTGAGTCACTTACAGAGAGGTATCAATACATAGGGTTGAAGATTCTTACTAGTCAGATATATTCTTGTGCGGTGAATAGGGGGTGTTGAGTCCAGTTCACTGAGCAAGGAGTAGGTCTTGTCTACTACATATTGGGTTTATGGAACGGTATCTGAGCTAATTTGAAACCCTTGTTTTATGCATCACCCCACCTCACCTTTCCCGTTCAGCAGCCATAGTGTTTTTTCTGAACGTGCGACTCTGTTCTGTTTTGTAATTCACTTCAAGTGTAGCGGTTTTTACATTCCCTGTATAAGTGATATCTTATGATAAGTGACTTTTTCAGTGTGACTTATTTCACTTAGAATCGTCGTACATAAATCCACTCATCGTGCTGCTACTAGCCTTATGACGTGGATTTCATGGCTGAGTGATATTCCATTGTACATGAGGACCACAACTTCTTTATCCACTTTTCTCTTTCCTAGGATATTTAAGGTGTAATGAAGTGGGGGTTCTTGTCAACAGAGCAGCCCTAAACTTTGGGGTGCCTGTGTCTTGATGATTTTTAGTTTTCCCAATTTATACGCCCATGAGTGGAAGTGCCCTATGCTCTCCAAGCTGTGTTTTTTAGATGTTTCAGGACACACCGTACACTTCTCCAGAGTGGCTGTTGGCAATTTACATCCCGCCCATCAGCGTAGCAAGGCTCCCATTTCTCCATGGCCGGTCCTGCATTTCTGGTTTGGACACTTTTTTCCGCATGGCCCTTTTGCCCGCTGGGAAGCGAGACTTCTTTGGAGCGCTGATTTGCCTTTCCAGGTGGCTTGGTTGGCCAAAAAGGGCGTATGCGTTTTTTCCTGAATATATTCAGGAAAAAACGTATACGCCCTTTTTGGCCAAGGGCATCATTGTCCACGTTTTGCCGCTTTTCATGAGCTTTCAAGGCGATTCGAATCTACCTCCTGAAATCTGTTTCCTGCAATTCTGCCTTGCTTTCAAAGCCTCTTCATTGCCTTCCCTCAATATATTTGTGGACGAGAGTTATCATTTATAACTCTTCAGGTTGGTGAATTGCAGTGCCCCTGAGCTCCATTTTTCCAGTCGCTTTTTTGGGAGCTGGCCGCAAAAGTGCAGGATTCCTTCAGGCCCTCTTCTGGTTCTGGGGGGCAGGCTGAGCTTGTGGTTAATTCTTCTTCCTGATGGGAAAATAGAGTGACCTGTGCCTGTCCCAACCCCTAGAGCTAGTCTCTCATTGGTTCCCCCTCTTCCCGTTCATCCTCAGGACAAATTGCAACCTGTACGGAACAGGAGGTTAAAGGTGCTGATTCTCCAAGGAGGGAGATGGCTAGTAAAGCGGCTGGAATGGCGAACCCGAGCACAAGGAGATGAGAAATGAGGTTTGTTTTAGAAACCTTTCCCGATCACACGGTGTACCATCTTCTGGGTTTCTCATGCATGTTTTCGACGTAGGAAGATGCCCTTGAACCTGGAGATTTGGGACCCATGGGATGGGTACCATGCAGTATTACTTTAAATGGTCTGCGTTGGCTCATGCATCCTCACCAAACCTCTGAGCCCCAAGAGTGTCCACCCTTATGTCTCAATCAGCTGTGGGTCTAGATATGGTCAATCCAGGTTGCATCACAGCCCCTGAACGAATTTTGTAAGAATTTCTCTCTCTTTCACTGTCTTTGTTTCACGGGGTTTGAAAAGTAATTTATTTTTATAATGGGGTTTAGCTGCTTTTCACGGCTGTGTTTATGCCGCTTTACACCCCCTTGACTCACTTACAGAGAGATATCAATACATAGGGTTGAAGATTCTTACTAGTCAGATATATTCTTGTGCGGTGAATAGGGGGTGTTGAGTCCAGTTCACTGAGCAAGGAGTAGGTCTTGTCTACTACATATTGGGTTTATGGAACGGTATCTGAGCTAATTTGAAACCCTTGTTTTATGCATCACCCCACCTCACCTTTCCCGTTCAGCAGCCATAGTGTGTTTTCTGAACGTGTGACTCTGTTCTGTTTTGTAATTCAGTTCAAGTGTAGCGGTTTTTACATTCCCTCTATAAGTGATATCTTATGATAAGTGTCTTTTTCTGTGTGACTTATTTCACTTCGAATCGTCGTACCTAAATCTACTCATCGTGCTGCTACTAGCCTTATGACGTGGATTTCATGGCTGAGTGATATTCCATTGTACATGAGGACCACAACTTCTTTATCCACTTTTCTCTTTCCTAGGATATTTAAGGTGTAATGAAGTGGGGGTTCTTGTCAACAGAGCAGCCCTAAACTTTGGGGTGCCTGTGTCTTGCTGATTTTTAGTTTTCCCAATTTATACGCCCATGAGTGGAAGTGCCCTTTGCTCTCCAAGCTGTGTTTTTTAGATGTTTCAGGACACACCCTACACTTGTCCAGAGTGGCTGTTGGCAATTTACATCCCGCCCATCAGCGTAGCAAGGCTCCCATTTCTCCATGGCCGGTCCTGCATTTCTGGTTTGGACACTTTTTTCCGCATGGCCCTTTTGCCCGCTGGGAAGCGAGACTTCTTTGGAGCGCTGATTTGCCTTTCCAGGTGGCTTGGTTGGCCAAAAAGGGCGTATGCGTTTTTTCCTGAATATATTCAGGAAAAAACGCATACGCCCTTTTTGGCCAAGGGCATCATTGTCCACGTTTTGCCGCTTTTCATGTGCTTTCAAGGCGATTCGAATCTACCTCCTGCAATCTGTTTCCTGCAATTCTGCCTTGCTTTCAAAGCCTCTTCGTTGCCTTCCCTCAATATATTTGTGGACGAGAGTTATCATTTATAACTCTGCAGGTTTGTGAATGGCAGTGCCCCTGAGCTCCATTTTTCCAGTCGCTTTTTTGGGAGCTGGCCGCAAAAGTGCAGGATTGCTTCAGGCCCTCTTCTGGTTCTGGGGGGCAGGCTGAGCTTGTGGTTAATTCTTCTTCCTGATGGGAAAATAGAGTGACCTGTGCCTGTCCCAACCCCTAGAGCTAGTCTCTCATTGGTTCCCCCTCTTCCCGTTCATCCTCAGGACAAATTGCAACCTGTACGGAACAGGAGGTTAAAGGTGCTGATTCTCCAAGGAGGGAGATGGCTACTAAAGCGGCTGGAATGGCGAACCCGAGCACAAGGAGATGAGAAATGAGGTGTGATTTAGAAACCTTTCCCGATCACACGGTGTACCATCTTCTGGGTTTCTCATGCATGTTTTAGACGTAGGAAGATGCCCTTGAACCTGGAGATTTGGGACCCATGGGATGGGTACCATGCAGTATTACTTAAATGGTCTGCGTTGGCTCATGCATCCTCACCAAACCTCTGAGCCCGAAGAGTGTCCACCCTTATGTCTCAATCAGCTGTGGGTCTAGATATGGTCAATCCAGGTTGCATCACAGCCCCTGAACGAATTTTGTAAGAATTTCTCTCTCTTTCACTGTCTTTGTTTCACGGGTTTTGAAAAGTAATTTATTTTTATAATGGGGTTTAGCTGCTTTTCACAACTGTGTTTATGCCGCTTTACACCCCCTTGAGTCACTTACAGAGAGGTATCAATACATAGGGTTGAAGATTCTTACTAGTCAGATATATTCTTGTGCGGTGAATAGGGGGTGTTGAGTCCAGTTCACTGAGCAAGGAGTAGGTCTTGTCTACTACATATTGGGTTTATGGAACGGTATCTGAGCTAATTTGAAACCCTTGTTTTATGCATCACCCCACCTCACCTTTCCCGTTCAGCAGCCATAGTGTTTTTTCTGAACGTGCGACTCTGTTCTGTTTTGTAATTCACTTCAAGTGTAGCGGTTTTTACATTCCCTGTATAAGTGATATCTTATGATAAGTGACTTTTTCAGTGTGACTTATTTCACTTAGAATCGTCGTACATAAATCCACTCATCGTGCTGCTACTAGCCTTATGACGTGGATTTCATGGCTGAGTGATATTCCATTGTACATGAGGACCACAACTTCTTTATCCACTTTTCTCTTTCCTAGGATATTTAAGGTGTAATGAAGTGGGGGTTCTTGTCAACAGAGCAGCCCTAAACTTTGGGGTGCCTGTGTCTTGATGATTTTTAGTTTTCCCAATTTATACGCCCATGAGTGGAAGTGCCCTATGCTCTCCAAGCTGTGTTTTTTAGATGTTTCAGGACACACCGTACACTTCTCCAGAGTGGCTGTTGGCAATTTACATCCCGCCCATCAGCGTAGCAAGGCTCCCATTTCTCCATGGCCGGTCCTGCATTTCTGGTTTGGACACTTTTTTCCGCATGGCCCTTTTGCCCGCTGGGAAGCGAGACTTCTTTGGAGCGCTGATTTGCCTTTCCAGGTGGCTTGGTTGGCCAAAAAGGGCGTATGCGTTTTTTCCTGAATATATTCAGGAAAAAACGTATACGCCCTTTTTGGCCAAGGGCATCATTGTCCACGTTTTGCCGCTTTTCATGAGCTTTCAAGGCGATTCGAATCTACCTCCTGAAATCTGTTTCCTGCAATTCTGCCTTGCTTTCAAAGCCTCTTCGTTGCCTTCCCTCAATATATTTGTGGACGAGAGTTATCATTTATAACTCTGCAGGTTTGTGAATTGCAGTGCCCCTGAGCTCCATTTTTCCAGTCGCTTTTTTGGGAGCTGGCCGCAAAAGTGCAGGATTCCTTCAGGCCCTCTTCTGGTTCTGGGGGGCAGGCTGAGCTTGTGGTTAATTCTTCTTCCTGATGGGAAAATAGAGTGACCTGTGCCTGTCCCAACCCCTAGAGCTAGTCTCTCATTGGTTCCCCCTCTTCCCGTTCATCCTCAGGACAAATTGCAACCTGTACGGAACAGGAGGTTAAAGGTGCTGATTCTCCAAGGAGGGAGATGGCTAGTAAAGCGGCTGGAATGGCGAACCCGAGCACAAGGAGATGAGAAATGAGGTTTGTTTTAGAAACCTTTCCCGATCACACGGTGTACCATCTTCTGGGTTTCTCATGCATGTTTTCGACGTAGGAAGATGCCCTTGAACCTGGAGATTTGGGACCCATGGGATGCGTACCATGCAGTATTACTTTAAAGGGTCTGCGTTGGCTCATGCAACCTCACCAAACCTCTGAGCCCCAAGAGTGTCCACCCTTATGTCTCAATCAGCTGTGGGTCTAGATATGGTCAATCCAGGTTGCATCACAGCCCCTGAACGAATTTTGTAAGAATTTCTCTCTCTTTCACTGTCTTTGTTTCACGGGTTTTGAAAAGTAATTTATTTTTATAATTGGGTTTAGCTGCTTTTCACGGCTGTGTTTATGCCGCTTTACACCCCCTTGACTCACTTACAGAGAGATATCAATACATAGGGTTGAAGATTCTTACTAGTCAGATATATTCTTGTGCGGTGAATAGGGGGTGTTGAGTCCAGTTCACTGAGCAAGGAGTAGGTCTTGTCTACTACATATTGGGTTTATGGAACGGTATCTGAGCTAATTTGAAACCCTTGTTTTATGCATCACCCCACCTCACCTTTCCCGTTCAGCAGCCATAGTGTTTTTTCTGAACGTGCGACTCTGTTCTGTTTTGTAATTCACTTCAAGTGTAGCGGTTTTTACATTCCCTGTATAAGTGATATCTTATGATAAGTGACTTTTTCGGTGTGACTTATTTCACTTAGAATCGTCGTACATAAATCCACTCATCGTGCTGCTACTAGCCTTATGACGTGGATTTCATGGCTGAGTGATATTCCATTGTACATGAGGACCACAACTTCTTTATCCACTTTTCTCTTTCCTAGGATATTTAAGGTGTAATGAAGTGGGGGTTCTTGTCAACAGAGCAGCCCTAAACTTTGGGGTGCCTGTGTCTTGCTGATTTTTAGTTTTCCCAATTTATACGCCCATGAGTGGAAGTGCCCTATGCTCTCCAAGCTGTGTTTTTTAGATGTTTCAGGACACACCGTACACTTGTCCAGAGTGGCTGTTGGCAATTTACATCCCGCCCATCAGCGTAGCAAGGCTCCCATTTCTCCATGGCCGGTCCTGCATTTCTGGTTTGGACACTTTTTTCCGCATGGCCCTTTTGCCCGCTGGGAAGCGAGACTTCTTTGGAGCGCTGATTTGCCTTTCCAGGTGGCTTGGTTGGCCAAAAAGGGCGTATGCGTTTTTTCCTGAATATATTCTTACTAGTCAGATATATTCTTGTGCGGTGAATAGGGGGTGTTGAGTCCAGTTCACTGAGCAAGGAGTAGGTCTTGTCTACTACATATTGGGTTTATGGAACGGTATCTGAGCTAATTTGAAACCCTTGTTTTATGCATCACCCCACCTCACCTTTCCCGTTCAGCAGCCATAGTGTGTTTTCTGAACGTGCGACTCTGTTCTGTTTTGTAATTCACTTCAAGTGTAGCGGTTTTTACATTCCCTGTATAAGTGATATCTTATGATAAGTGTCTTTTTCAGTGTGACTTATTTCACTTAGAATCGTCGTACATAAATCCACTCATCGTGCTGCTACTAGCCTTATGACGTGGATTTCATGGCTGAGTGATATTCCATTGTACATGAGGACCACAACTTCTTTATCCACTTTTCTCTTTCCTAGGATATTTAAGGTGTAATGAAGTGGGGGTTTTTGTCAACAGAGCAGCCCTAATATATTCAGGAAAAAACGCATACGCCCTTTTTGGCCAAGGGCATCATTGTCCACGTTTTGCCGCTTTTCATGTGCTTTCAAGGCGATTAGAATCTACCTCCTGAAATCTGTTTCCTGCAATTCTGCCTTGCTTTCAAAGCCTCTTCGTTGCCTTCCCTCAATATATTTGTGGACGAGAGTTATCATTTATAACTCTGCAGGTTTGTGAATGGCAGTGCCCCTGAGCTCCATTTTTCCAGTCGCTTTTTTGGGAGCTGCCCGCAAAAGTGCAGGATTGCTTCAGGCCCTCTTCTGGTTCTGGGGGGCAGGCTGAGCTTGTGGTTAATTCTTCTTCCTGATGGGAAAATAGAGTGACCTGTGCCTGTCCCAACCCCTAGAGCTAGTCTCTCATTGGTTCCCCCTCTTCCCGTTCATCCTCAGGACAAATTGCAACCTGTACGGAACAGGAGGTTAAAGGTGCTGATTCTCCAAGGAGGGAGATGGCTACTAAAGCGGCTGGAATGGCGAACCCGAGCACAAGGAGATGAGAAATGAGGTGTGATTTAGAAACCTTTCCCGATCACACGGTGTACCATCTTCTGGGTTTCTCATGCATGTTTTCGACGTAGGAAGATGCCCTTGAACCTGGAGATTTGGGACCCATGGGATGGGTACCATGCAGTATTACTTTAAATGGTCTGCGTTGGCTCATGCATCCTCACCAAACCTCTGAGCCCCAAGAGTGTCCACCCTTATGTCTCAATCAGCTGTGGGTCTAGATATGGTCAATCCAGGTTGCATCACAGCCCCTGAACGAATTTTGTAAGAATTTCTCTCTCTTTCACTGTCTTTGTTTCACGGGTTTTGAAAAGTAATTTATTTTTATAATGGGGTTTAGCTGCTTTTCACAGCTGTGTTTATGCCGCTTTACACCCCCTTGACTCACTTACAGAGAGATATCAATACATAGGGTTGAAGATTCTTACTAGTCAGATATATTCTTGTGCGGTGAATAGGGGGTGTTGAGTCCAGTTCACTGAGCAAGGAGTAGGTCTTGTCTACTACATATTGGGTTTATGGAACGGTATCTGAGCTAATTTGAAACCCTTGTTTTATGCATCACCCCACCTCACCTTTCCCGTTCAGCAGCCATAGTGTGTTTTCTGAACGTGCGACTCTGTTCTGTTTTGTAATTCACTTCAAGTGTAGCGGTTTTTACATTCCCTGTATAAGTGATATCTTATGGTAAGTGTCTTTTTCGGTGTGACTTATTTCACTTAGAATCGTCGTACCTAAATCCACTCATCGTGCTGCTACTAGCCTTATGACGTGGATTTCATGGCTGAGTGATATTCCATTGTACATGAGGACCACAACTTCTTTATCCACTTTTCTCTTTCCTAGGATATTTAAGGTGTAATGAAGTGGGGGTTTTTGTCAACAGAGCAGCCCTAAACTTTGGGGTGCCTGTGTCTTGATGATTTTTAGTTTTCCCAATTTATACGCCCATGAGTGGAAGTGCCCTATGCTCTCCAAGGTGTGTTTTTTAGATGTTTCAGGACACACCGTACACTTGTCCAGAGTGGCTGTTGGCAATTTACATCCCGCCCATCAGCGTAGCAAGGCTCCCATTTCTCCATGGCCGGTCCTGCATTTCTGGTTTGGACACTTTTTTCCGCATGGCCCTTTTGCCCGCTGGGAAGCGAGACTTCTTTGGAGCGCTGATTTGCCTTTCCAGGTGGCTTGGTTGGCCAAAAAGGGCGTATGCGTTTTTTCCTGAATATATTCAGGAAAAAAGGCATACGCCCTTTTTGGCCAAGGGCATCATTGTCCACGTTTTGCCGCTTTTCATGTGCTTTCAAGGCGATTCGAATCTACCTCCTGAAATCTGTTTCCTGCAATTCTGCCTTGCTTTCAAAGCCTCTTCGTTGCCTTCCCTCAATATACTTGTGGACGAGAGTTATCATTTATAACTCTGCAGGTTTGTGAATGGCAGTGCCCCTGAGCTCCATTTTTCCAGTCGCTTTTTTGGGAGCTGGCCGCAAAAGTGCAGGATTCCTTCAGGCCCTCTTCTGGTTCTGGGGGGCAGGCTGAGCTTGTGGTTAATTCTTCTTCCTGATGGGAAAATAGAGTGACCTGTGCCTGTCCCAACCCCTAGAGCTAGTCTCTCATTGGTTCCCCCTCTTCCCGTTCATCCTCAGGACAAATTGCAACCTGTACGGAACAGGAGGTTAAAGGTGCTGATTCTCCAAGGAGGGAGATGGCTAGTAAAGCGGCTGGAATGGCGAACCCGAGCACAAGGAGATGAGAAATGAGGTGCGTTTTAGAAACCTTTCCCGATCACACGGTGTACCATCTTCTGGGTTTCTCATGCATGTTTTCGACGTAGGAAGATGCCCTTGAACCTGGAGATTTGGGACCCATGGGATGGGTACCATGCAGTATTACTTTAAAGGGTCTGCGTTGGCTCATGCAACCTCACCAAACCTCTGAGCCCCAAGAGTGTCCACCCTTATGTCTCAATCAGCTGTGGGTCTAGATATGGTCAATCCAGGTTGCATCACAGCCCCTGAACGAATTTTGTAAGAATTTCTCTCTCTTTCACTGTCTTTGTTTCACGGGGTTTGAAAAGTAATTTATTTTTATAATGGGGTTTAGCTGCTTTTCACGGCTGTGTTTATGCCGCTTTACACCCCCTTGACTCACTTACAGAGAGATATCAATACATAGGGTTGAAGATTCTTACTAGTCAGATATATTCTTGTGCGGTGAATAGGGGGTGTTGAGTCCAGTTCACTGAGCAAGGAGTAGGTCTTGTCTACTACATATTGGGTTTATGGAACGGTATCTGAGCTAATTTGAAACCCTTGTTTTATGCATCACCCCACCTCACCTTTCCCGTTCAGCAGCCATAGTGTGTTTTCTGAACGTGCGACTCTGTTCTGTTTTGTAATTCACTTCAAGTGTAGCGGTTTTTACATTCCCTGTATAAGTGATATCTTATGATAAGTGTCTTTTTCGGTGTGACTTATTTCACTTAGAATCGTCGTACATAAATCCACTCATCGTGCTGCTACTAGCCTTATGACGTGGATTTCATGGCTGAGTGATATTCCATTGTACATGAGGACCACAACTTCTTTATCCACTTTTCTCTTTCCTAGGATATTTAAGGTGTAATGAAGTGGGGGTTTTTGTCAACAGAGCAGCCCTAAACTTTGGGGTGCCTGTGTCTTGATGATTTTTAGTTTTCCCAATTTATACGCCCATGAGTGGAAGTGCCCTATGCTCTCCAAGGTGTGTTTTTTAGATGTTTCAGGACACACCGTACACTTGTCCAGAGTGGCTGTTGGCAATTTACATCCCGCCCATCAGCGTAGCAAGGCTCCCATTTCTCCATGGCCGGTCCTGCATTTCTGGTTTGGACACTTTTTTCCGCATGGCCCTTTTGCCCGCTGGGAAGCGAGACTTCTTTGGAGCGCTGATTTGCCTTTCCAGGTGGCTTGGTTGGCCAAAAAGGGCGTATGCGTTTTTTCCTGAATATATTCAGGAAAAAAGGCATACGCCCTTTTTGGCCAAGGGCATCATTGTCCACGTTTTGCCGCTTTTCATGTGCTTTCAAGGCGATTCGAATCTACCTCCTGAAATCTGTTTCCTGCAATTCTGCCTTGCTTTCAAAGCCTCTTCGTTGCCTTCCCTCAATATACTTTGGACGAGAGTTATCATTTATAACTCTGCAGGTTTGTGAATGGCAGTGCCCCTGAGCTCCATTTTTCCAGTCGCTTTTTTGGGAGCTGGCCGCAAAAGTGCAGGATTCCTTCAGGCCCTCTTCTGGTTCTGGGGGGCAGGCTGAGCTTGTGGTTAATTCTTCTTCCTGATGGGAAAATAGAGTGACCTGTGCCTGTCCCAACCCCTAGAGCTAGTCTCTCATTGGTTCCCCCTCTTCCCGTTCATCCTCAGGACAAATTGCAACCTGTACGGAACAGGAGGTTAAAGGTGCTGATTCTCCAAGGAGGGAGATGGCTAGTAAAGCGGCTGGAATGGCGAACCCGAGCACAAGGAGATGAGAAATGAGGTGCGTTTTAGAAACCTTTCCCGATCACACGGTGTACCATCTTCTGGGTTTCTCATGCATGTTTTCGACGTAGGAAGATGCCCTTGAACCTGGAGATTTGGGACCCATGGGATGGGTACCATGCAGTATTACTTTAAAGGGTCTGCGTTGGCTCATGCAACCTCACCAAACCTCTGAGCCCCAAGAGTGTCCACCCTTATGTCTCAATCAGCTGTGGGTCTAGATATGGTCAATCCAGGTTGCATCACAGCCCCTGAACGAATTTTGTAAGAATTTCTCTCTCTTTCACTGTCTTTGTTTCACGGGGTTTGAAAAGTAATTTATTTTTATAATGGGGTTTAGCTGCTTTTCACGGCTGTGTTTATGCCGCTTTACACCCCCTTGACTCACTTACAGAGAGATATCAATACATAGGGTTGAAGATTCTTACTAGTCAGATATATTCTTGTGCGGTGAATAGGGGGTGTTGAGTCCAGTTCACTGAGCAAGGAGTAGGTCTTGTCTACTACATATTGGGGTTATGGAACGGTATCTGAGCTAATTTGAAACCCTTGTTTTATGCATCACCCCACCTCACCTTTCCCGTTCAGCAGCCATAGTGTGTTTTCTGAACGTGTGACTCTGTTCTGTTTTGTAATTCAGTTCAAGTGTAGCGGTTTTTACATTCCCTCTCTAAGTGGTATCTTATGATAAGTGTCTTTTTCGGTGTGACTTATTTCACTTAGAATCGTCGTACCTAAATCCACTCATCGTGCTGCTACTAGCCTTATGACGTGGATTTCATGGCTGAGTGATATTCCATTGTACATGAGGACCACAACTTCTTTATCCACTTTTCTCTTTCCTAGGATATTTAAGGTGTAATGAAGTGGGGGTTCTTGTCAACAGAGCAGCCCTAAACTTTGGGGTGCCTGTGTCTTGATGATTTTTAGTTTTCCCAATTTATACGCCCATGAGTGGAAGTGCCCTATGCTCTCCAAGCTGTGTTTTTTAGATGTTTCAGGACACACCGTACACTTGTCCAGAGTGGCTGTTGGCAATTTACATCCCGCCCATCAGCGTAGCAAGGCTCCCATTTCTCCATGGCCGGTCCTGCATTTCTGGTTTGGACACTTTTTTCCGCATGGCCCTTTTGCCCGCTGGGAAGCGAGACTTCTTTGGAGCGCTGATTTGCCTTTCCAGGTGGCTTGGTTGGCCAAAAAGGGCGTATGCGTTTTTTCCTGAATATATTCAGGAAAAAACGCATACGCCCTTTTTGGCCAAGGGCATCATTGTCCACGTTTTGCCGCTTTTCATGAGCTTTCAAGGCGATTCGAATCTACCTCCTGAAATCTGTTTCCTGCAATTCTGCCTTGCTTTCAAAGCCTCTTCGTTGCCTTCCCTCAATATATTTGTGGACGAGAGTTATCATTTATAACTCTGAAGGTTTGTGAATGGCAGTGCCCCTGAGCTCCATTTTTCCAGTCGCTTTTTTGGGAGCTGGCCGCAAAAGTGCAGGATTCCTTCAGGCCCTCTTCTGGTTCTGGGGGGCAGGCTGAGCTTGTGGTTAATTCTTCTTCCTGATGGGAAAATAGAGTGACCTGTGCCTGTCCCAACCCCTAGAGCTAGTCTCTCATTGGTTCCCCCTCTTCCCGTTCATCCTCAGGACAAATTGCAACCTGTACGGAACAGGAGGATAAAGGTGCTGATTCTCCAAGGAGGGAGATGGCTACTAAAGCGGCTGGAATGGCGAACCCGAGCACAAGGAGATGAGAAATGAGGTGTGATTTAGAAACCTTTCCCGATCACACGGTGTACCATCTTCTGGGTTTCTCATGCATGTTTTCGACGTAGGAAGATGCCCTTGAACCTGGAGATTTGGGACCCATGGGATGGGTACCATGCAGTATTACTTTAAATGGTCTGCGTTGGCTCATGCATCCTCACCAAACCTCTGAGCCCCAAGAGTGTCCACCCTTATGTCTCAATCAGCTGTGGGTCTAGATATGGTCAATCCAGGTTGCATCACAGCCCCTGAACGAATTTTGTAAGAATTTCTCTCTCTTTCACTGTCTTTGTTTCACGGGTTTTGAAAAGTAATTTATTTTTATAATGGGGTTTAGCTGCTTTTCACAGCTGTGTTTATGCCGCTTTACACCCCCTTGACTCACTTACAGAGAGATATCAATACATAGGGTTGAAGATTCTTACTAGTCAGATATATTCTTGTGCGGTGAATAGGGGGTGTTGAGTCCAGTTCACTGAGCAAGGAGTAGGTCTTGTCTACTACATATTGGGTTTATGGAACGGTATCTGAGCTAATTTGAAACCCTTGTTTTATGCATCACCCCACCTCACCTTTCCCGTTCAGCAGCCATAGTGTGTTTTCTGAACGTGCGACTCTGTTCTGTTTTGTAATTCACTTCAAGTGTAGCGGTTTTTACATTCCCTGTATAAGTGATATCTTATGATAAGTGTCTTTTTCGGTGTGACTTATTTCACTTAGAATCGTCGTACATAAATCCACTCATCGTGCTGCTACTAGCCTTATGACGTGGATTTCATGGCTGAGTGATATTCCATTGTACATGAGGACCACAACTTCTTTATCCACTTTTCTCTTTCCTAGGATATTTAAGGTGTAATGAAGTGGGGGTTTTTGTCAACAGAGCAGCCCTAAACTTTGGGGTGCCTGTGTCTTGATGATTTTTAGTTTTCCCAATTTATACGCCCATGAGTGGAAGTGCCCTATGCTCTCCAAGGTGTGTTTTTTAGATGTTTCAGGACACACCGTACACTTGTCCAGAGTGGCTGTTGGCAATTTACATCCCGCCCATCAGCGTAGCAAGGCTCCCATTTCTCCATGGCCGGTCCTGCATTTCTGGTTTGGACACTTTTTTCCGCATGGCCCTTTTGCCCGCTGGGAAGCGAGACTTCTTTGGAGCGCTGATTTGCCTTTCCAGGTGGCTTGGTTGGCCAAAAAGGGCGTATGCGTTTTTTCCTGAATATATTCAGGAAAAAAGGCATACGCCCTTTTTGGCCAAGGGCATCATTGTCCACGTTTTGCCGCTTTTCATGTGCTTTCAAGGCGATTCGAATCTACCTCCTGAAATCTGTTTCCTGCAATTCTGCCTTGCTTTCAAAGCCTCTTCGTTGCCTTCCCTCAATATACTTGTGGACGAGAGTTATCATTTATAACTCTGCAGGTTTGTGAATGGCAGTGCCCCTGAGCTCCATTTTTCCAGTCGCTTTTTTGGGAGCTGGCCGCAAAAGTGCAGGATTCCTTCAGGCCCTCTTCTGGTTCTGGGGGGCAGGCTGAGCTTGTGGTTAATTCTTCTTCCTGATGGGAAAATAGAGTGACCTGTGCCTGTCCCAACCCCTAGAGCTAGTCTCTCATTGGTTCCCCCTCTTCCCGTTCATCCTCAGGACAAATTGCAACCTGTACGGAACAGGAGGTTAAAGGTGCTGATTCTCCAAGGAGGGAGATGGCTAGTAAAGCGGCTGGAATGGCGAACCCGAGCACAAGGAGATGAGAAATGAGGTGCGTTTTAGAAACCTTTCCCGATCACACGGTGTACCATCTTCTGGGTTTCTCATGCATGTTTTCGACGTAGGAAGATGCCCTTGAACCTGGAGATTTGGGACCCATGGGATGGGTACCATGCAGTATTACTTTAAAGGGTCTGCGTTGGCTCATGCAACCTCACCAAACCTCTGAGCCCCAAGAGTGTCCACCCTTATGTCTCAATCAGCTGTGGGTCTAGATATGGTCAATCCAGGTTGCATCACAGCCCCTGAACGAATTTTGTAAGAATTTCTCTCTCTTTCACTGTCTTTGTTTCACGGGTTTTGAAAAGTAATTTATTTTTATAATGGGGTTTAGCTGCTTTTCACGGCTGTGTTTATGCCGCTTTACACCCCCTTGACTCACTTACAGAGAGATATCAATACATAGGGTTGAAGATTCTTACTAGTCAGATATATTCTTGTGCGGTGAATAGGGGGTGTTGAGTCCAGTTCACTGAGCAAGGAGTAGGTCTTGTCTACTACATATTGGGGTTATGGAACGGTATCTGAGCTAATTTGAAACCCTTGTTTTATGCATCACCCCACCTCACCTTTCCCGTTCAGCAGCCATAGTGTGTTTTCTGAACGTGTGACTCTGTTCTGTTTTGTAATTCAGTTCAAGTGTAGCGGTTTTTACATTCCCTCTCTAAGTGGTATCTTATGATAAGTGTCTTTTTCGGTGTGACTTATTTCACTTAGAATCGTCGTACCTAAATCCACTCATCGTGCTGCTACTAGCCTTATGACGTGGATTTCATGGCTGAGTGATATTCCATTGTACATGAGGACCACAACTTCTTTATCCACTTTTCTCTTTCCTAGGATATTTAAGGTGTAATGAAGTGGGGGTTCTTGTCAACAGAGCAGCCCTAAACTTTGGGGTGCCTGTGTCTTGATGATTTTTAGTTTTCCCAATTTATACGCCCATGAGTGGAAGTGCCCTATGCTCTCCAAGCTGTGTTTTTTAGATGTTTCAGGACACACCGTACACTTGTCCAGAGTGGCTGTTGGCAATTTACATCCCGCCCATCAGCGTAGCAAGGCTCCCATTTCTCCATGGCCGGTCCTGCATTTCTGGTTTGGACACTTTTTTCCGCATGGCCCTTTTGCCCGCTGGGAAGCGAGACTTCTTTGGAGCGCTGATTTGCCTTTCCAGGTGGCTTGGTTGGCCAAAAAGGGCGTATGCGTTTTTTCCTGAATATATTCAGGAAAAAACGCATACGCCCTTTTTGGCCAAGGGCATCATTGTCCACGTTTTGCCGCTTTTCATGAGCTTTCAAGGCGATTCGAATCTACCTCCTGAAATCTGTTTCCTGCAATTCTGCCTTGCTTTCAAAGCCTCTTCGTTGCCTTCCCTCAATATATTTGTGGACGAGAGTTATCATTTATAACTCTGAAGGTTTGTGAATGGCAGTGCCCCTGAGCTCCATTTTTCCAGTCGCTTTTTTGGGAGCTGGCCGCAAAAGTGCAGGATTCCTTCAGGCCCTCTTCTGGTTCTGGGGGGCAGGCTGAGTTGTGGTTAATTCTTCTTCCTGATGGGAAAATAGAGTGACCTGTGCCTGTCCCAACCCCTAGAGCTAGTCTCTCATTGGTTCCCCCTCTTCCCGTTCATCCTCAGGACAAATTGCAACCTGTACGGAACAGGAGGATAAAGGTGCTGATTCTCCAAGGAGGGAGATGGCTACTAAAGCGGCTGGAATGGCGAACCCGAGCACAAGGAGATGAGAAATGAGGTGTGTTTTAGAAACCTTTCCCGATCACACGGTGTACCATCTTCTGGGTTTCTCATGCATGTTTTCGACGTAGGAAGATGCCCTTGAACCTGGAGATTTGGGACCCATGGGATGGGTACCATGCAGTATTACTTTAAATGGTCTGCGTTGGCTCATGCATCCTCACCAAACCTCTGAGCCCCAAGAGTGTCCACCCTTATGTCTCAATCAGCTGTGGGTCTAGATATGGTCAATCCAGGTTGCATCACAGCCCCTGAACGAATTTTGTAAGAATTTCTCTCTCTTTCACTGTCTTTGTTTCACGGGGTTTGAAAAGTAATTTATTTTTATAATGGGGTTTAGCTGCTTTTCACGGCTGTGTTTATGCCGCTTTACACCCCCTTGACTCACTTACAGAGAGATATCAATACATAGGGTTGAAGATTCTTACTAGTCAGATATATTCTTGTGCGGTGAATAGGGGGTGTTGAGTCCAGTTCACTGAGCAAGGAGTAGGTCTTGTCTACTACATATTGGGTTTATGGAACGGTATCTGAGCTAATTTGAAACCCTTGTTTTATGCATCACCCCACCTCACCTTTCCCGTTCAGCAGCCATAGTGTGTTTTCTGAACGTGTGACTCTGTTCTGTTTTGTAATTCAGTTCAAGTGTAGCGGTTTTTACATTCCCTCTATAAGTGATATCTTATGATAAGTGTCTTTTTCTGTGTGACTTATTTCACTTCGAATCGTCGTACCTAAATCTACTCATCGTGCTGCTACTAGCCTTATGACGTGGATTTCATGGCTGAGTGATATTCCATTGTACATGAGGACCACAACTTCTTTATCCACTTTTCTCTTTCCTAGGATATTTAAGGTGTAATGAAGTGGGGGTTCTTGTCAACAGAGCAGCCCTAAACTTTGGGGTGCCTGTGTCTTGCTGATTTTTAGTTTTCCCAATTTATACGCCCATGAGTGGAAGTGCCCTTTGCTCTCCAAGCTGTGTTTTTTAGATGTTTCAGGACACACCCTACACTTGTCCAGAGTGGCTGTTGGCAATTTACATCCCGCCCATCAGCGTAGCAAGGCTCCCATTTCTCCATGGCCGGTCCTGCATTTCTGGTTTGGACACTTTTTTCCGCATGGCCCTTTTGCCCGCTGGGAAGCGAGACTTCTTTGGAGCGCTGATTTGCCTTTCCAGGTGGCTTGGTTGGCCAAAAAGGGCGTATGCGTTTTTTCCTGAATATATTCAGGAAAAAACGCATACGCCCTTTTTGGCCAAGGGCATCATTGTCCACGTTTTGCCGCTTTTCATGTGCTTTCAAGGCGATTCGAATCTACCTCCTGCAATCTGTTTCCTGCAATTCTGCCTTGCTTTCAAAGCCTCTTCATTGCCTTCCCTCAATATATTTGTGGACGAGAGTTATCATTTATAACTCTGCAGGTTTGTGAATGGCAGTGCCCCTGAGCTCCATTTTTCCAGTCGCTTTTTTGGGAGCTGGCCGCAAAAGTGCAGGATTGCTTCAGGCCCTCTTCTGGTTCTGGGGGGCAGGCTGAGCTTGTGGTTAATTCTTCTTCCTGATGGGAAAATAGAGTGACCTGTGCCTGTCCCAACCCCTAGAGCTAGTCTCTCATTGGTTCCCCCTCTTCCCGTTCATCCTCAGGACAAATTGCAACCTGTACGGAACAGGAGGTTAAAGGTGCTGATTCTCCAAGGAGGGAGATGGCTACTAAAGCGGCTGGAATGGCGAACCCGAGCACAAGGAGATGAGAAATGAGGTGTGATTTAGAAACATTTCCCGATCACACGGTGTACCATCTTCTGGGTTTCTCATGCATGTTTTAGACGTAGGAAGATGCCCTTGAACCTGGAGATTTGGGACCCATGGGATGGGTACCATGCAGTATTACTTTAAATGGTCTGCGTTGGCTCATGCATCCTCACCAAACCTCTGAGCCCGAAGAGTGTCCACCCTTATGTCTCAATCAGCTGTGGGTCTAGATATGGTCAATCCAGGTTGCATCACAGCCCCTGAACGAATTTTGTAAGAATTTCTCTCTCTTTCACTGTCTTTGTTTCACGGGTTTTGAAAAGTAATTTATTTTTATAATGGGGTTTAGCTGCTTTTCACAACTGTGTTTATGCCGCTTTACACCCCCTTGAGTCACTTACAGAGAGGTATCAATACATAGGGTTGAAGATTCTTACTAGTCAGATATATTCTTGTGCGGTGAATAGGGGGTGTTGAGTCCAGTTCACTGAGCAAGGAGTAGGTCTTGTCTACTACATATTGGGTTTATGGAACGGTATCTGAGCTAATTTGAAACCCTTGTTTTATGCATCACCCCACCTCACCTTTCCCGTTCAGCAGCCATAGTGTTTTTTCTGAACGTGCGACTCTGTTCTGTTTTGTAATTCACTTCAAGTGTAGCGGTTTTTACATTCCCTGTATAAGTGATATCTTATGATAAGTGACTTTTTCGGTGTGACTTATTTCACTTAGAATCGTCGTACATAAATCCACTCATCGTGCTGCTACTAGCCTTATGACGTGGATTTCATGGCTGAGTGATATTCCATTGTACATGAGGACCACAACTTCTTTATCCACTTTTCTCTTTCCTAGGATATTTAAGGTGTAATGAAGTGGGGGTTCTTGTCAACAGAGCAGCCCTAAACTTTGGGGTGCCTGTGTCTTGATGATTTTTAGTTTTCCCAATTTATACGCCCATGAGTGGAAGTGCCCTATGCTCTCCAAGCTGTGTTTTTTAGATGTTTCAGGACACACCGTACACTTCTCCAGAGTGGCTGTTGGCAATTTACATCCCGCCCATCAGCGTAGCAAGGCTCCCATTTCTCCATGGCCGGTCCTGCATTTCTGGTTTGGACACTTTTTTCCGCATGGCCCTTTTGCCCGCTGGGAAGCGAGACTTCTTTGGAGCGCTGATTTGCCTTTCCAGGTGGCTTGGTTGGCCAAAAAGGGCGTATGCGTTTTTTCCTGAATATATTCAGGAAAAAACGTATACGCCCTTTTTGGCCAAGGGCATCATTGTCCACGTTTTGCCGCTTTTCATGAGCTTTCAAGGCGATTCGAATCTACCTCCTGAAATCTGTTTCCTGCAATTCTGCCTTGCTTTCAAAGCCTCTTCATTGCCTTCCCTCAATATATTTTTGGACGAGAGTTATCATTTATAACTCTTCAGGTTGGTGAATTGCAGTGCCCCTGAGCTCCATTTTTCCAGTCGCTTTTTTGGGAGCTGGCCGCAAAAGTGCAGGATTCCTTCAGGCACTCTTCTGGTTCTGGGGGGCAGGCTGAGCTTGTGGTTAATTCTTCTTCCTGATGGGAAAATAGAGTGACCTGTGCCTGTCCCAACCCCTAGAGCTAGTCTCTCATTGGTTCCCCCTCTTCCCGTTCATCCTCAGGACAAATTGCAACCTGTACGGAACAGGAGGTTAAAGGTGCTGATTCTCCAAGGAGGGAGATGGCTACTAAAGCGGCTGGAATGGCGAACCCGAGCACAAGGAGATGAGAAATGAGGTTTGTTTTAGAAACCTTTCCCGATCACACGGTGTACCATCTTCTGGGTTTCTCATGCATGTTTTCGACGTAGGAAGATGCCCTTGAACCTGGAGATTTGGGACCCATGGGATGGGTACCATGCAGTATTACTTTAAATGGTCTGCGTTGGCTCATGCATCCTCACCAAACCTTTGAGCCCCAAGAGTGTCCACCCTTATGTCTCAATCAGCTGTGGGTCTAGATATGGTCAATCCAGGTTGCAACACAGCCCCTGAACGAATTTTGTAAGAATTTCTCTCTCTTTCACTGTCTTTGTTTCACGGGGTTTGAAAAGTAATTTATTTTTATAATGGGGTTTAGCTGCTTTTCACGGCTGTGTTTATGCCGCTTTACACCCCCTTGACTCACTTACAGAGAGATATCAATACATAGGGTTGAAGATTCTTACTAGTCAGATATATTCTTGTGCGGTGAATAGGGGGTGTTGAGTCCAGTTCACTGAGCAAGGAGTAGGTCTTGTCTACTACATATTGGGTTTATGGAACGGTATCTGAGCTAATTTGAAACCCTTGTTTTATGCATCACCCCACCTCACCTTTCCCGTTCAGCAGCCATAGTGTGTTTTCTGAACGTGTGACTCTGTTCTGTTTTGTAATTCAGTTCAAGTGTAGCGGTTTTTACATTCCCTCTATAAGTGATATCTTATGATAAGTGTCTTTTTCTGTGTGACTTATTTCACTTCGAATCGTCGTACCTAAATCTACTCATCGTGCTGCTACTAGCCTTATGACGTGGATTTCATGGCTGAGTGATATTCCATTGTACATGAGGACCACAACTTCTTTATCCACTTTTCTCTTTCCTAGGATATTTAAGGTGTAATGAAGTGGGGGTTCTTGTCAACAGAGCAGCCCTAAACTTTGGGGTGCCTGTGTCTTGCTGATTTTTAGTTTTCCCAATTTATACGCCCATGAGTGGAAGTGCCCTTTGCTCTCCAAGCTGTGTTTTTTAGATGTTTCAGGACACACCCTACACTTGTCCAGAGTGGCTGTTGGCAATTTACATCCCGCCCATCAGCGTAGCAAGGCTCCCATTTCTCCATGGCCGGTCCTGCATTTCTGGTTTGGACACTTTTTTCCGCATGGCCCTTTTGCCCGCTGGGAAGCGAGACTTCTTTGGAGCGCTGATTTGCCTTTCCAGGTGGCTTGGTTGGCCAAAAAGGGCGTATGCGTTTTTTCCTGAATATATTCAGGAAAAAACGCATACGCCCTTTTTGGCCAAGGGCATCATTGTCCACGTTTTGCCGCTTTTCATGTGCTTTCAAGGCGATTCGAATCTACCTCCTGCAATCTGTTTCCTGCAATTCTGCCTTGCTTTCAAAGCCTCTTCGTTGCCTTCCCTCAATATATTTGTGGACGAGAGTTATCATTTATAACTCTGCAGGTTTGTGAATGGCAGTGCCCCTGAGCTCCATTTTTCCAGTCGCTTTTTTGGGAGCTGCCCGCAAAAGTGCAGGATTGCTTCAGGCCCTCTTCTGGTTCTGGGGGGCAGGCTGAGCTTGTGGTTAATTCTTCTTCCTGATGGGAAAATAGAGTGACCTGTGCCTGTCCCAACCCCTAGAGCTAGTCTCTCATTGGTTCCCCCTCTTCCCGTTCATCCTCAGGACAAATTGCAACCTGTACGGAACAGGAGGTTAAAGGTGCTGATTCTCCAAGGAGGGAGATGGCTACTAAAGCGGCTGGAATGGCGAACCCGAGCACAAGGAGATCAGAAATGAGGTGTGATTTAGAAACCTTTCCCGATCACACGGTGTACCATCTTCTGGGTTTCTCATGCATGTTTTCGACGTAGGAAGATGCCCTTGAACCTGGAGATTTGGGACCCATCGGATGGGTACCATGCAGTATTACTTTAAAGGGTCTGCGTTGGCTCATGCATCCTCACCAAACCTCTGAGCCCCAAGAGTGTCCACCCTTATGTCTCAATCAGCTGTGGGTCTAGATATGGTCAATCCAGGTTGCATCACAGCCCCTGAACGAATTTTGTAAGAATTTCTCTCTCTTTCACTGTCTTTGTTTCACGGGTTTTGAAAAGTAATTTATTTTTATAATGGGGTTTAGCTGCTTTTCACAGCTGTGTTTATGCCGCTTTACACCCCCTTGACTCACTTACAGAGAGATATCAATACATAGGGTTGAAGATTCTTACTAGTCAGATATATTCTTGTGCGGTGAATAGGGGGTGTTGAGTCCAGTTCACTGAGCAAGGAGTAGGTCTTGTCTACTACATATTGGGTTTATGGAACGGTATCTGAGCTAATTTGAAACCCTTGTTTTATGCATCACCCCACCTCACCTTTCCCGTTCAGCAGCCATAGTGTGTTTTCTGAACGTGCGACTCTGTTCTGTTTTGTAATTCACTTCAAGTGTAGCGGTTTTTACATTCCCTGTATAAGTGATATCTTATGATAAGTGTCTTTTTCGGTGTGACTTATTTCACTTAGAATCGTCGTACATAAATCCACTCATCGTGCTGCTACTAGCCTTATGACGTGGATTTCATGGCTGAGTGATATTCCATTGTACATGAGGACCACAACTTCTTTATCCACTTTTCTCTTTCCTAGGATATTTAAGGTGTAATGAAGTGGGGGTTTTTGTCAACAGAGCAGCCCTAAACTTTGGGGTGCCTGTGTCTTGATGATTTTTAGTTTTCCCAATTTATACGCCCATGAGTGGAAGTGCCCTATGCTCTCCAAGCTGTGTTTTTTAGATGTTTCAGGACACACCGTACACTTGTCCAGAGTGGCTGTTGGCAATTTACATCCCGCCCATCAGCGTAGCAAGGCTCCCATTTCTCCATGGCCGGTCCTGCATTTCTGGTTTGGACACTTTTTTCCGCATGGCCCTTTTGCCCGCTGGGAAGCGAGACTTCTTTGGAGCGCTGATTTGCCTTTCCAGGTGGCTTGGTTGGCCAAAAAGGGCGTATGCGTTTTTTCCTGAATATATTCAGGAAAAAAGGCATACGCCCTTTTTGGCCAAGGGCATCATTGTCCACGTTTTGCCGCTTTTCATGTGCTTTCAAGGCGATTCGAATCTACCTCCTGAAATCTGTTTCCTGCAATTCTGCCTTGCTTTCAAAGCCTCTTCGTTGCCTTCCCTCAATATATTTGTGGACGAGAGTTATCATTTATAACTCTGCAGGTTTGTGAATGGCAGTGCCCCTGAGCTCCATTTTTCCAGTCGCTTTTTTGGGAGCTGGCCGCAAAAGTGCAGGATTGCTTCAGGCCCTCTTCTGGTTCTGGGGGGCAGGCTGAGCTTGTGGTTAATTCTTCTTCCTGATGGGAAAATAGAGTGACCTGTGCCTGTCCCAACCCCTAGAGCTAGTCTCTCATTGGTTCCCCCTCTTCCCGTTCATCCTCAGGACAAATTGCAACCTGTACGGAACAGGAGGTTAAAGGTGCTGATTCTCCAAGGAGGGAGATGGCTAGTAAAGCGGCTGGAATGGCGAACCCGAGCACAAGGAGATGAGAAATGAGGTGCGTTTTAGAAACCTTTCCCGATCACACGGTGTACCATCTTCTGGGTTTCTCATGCATGTTTTCGACGTAGGAAGATGCCCTTGAACCTGGAGATTTGGGACCCATGGGATGGGTACCATGCAGTATTACTTTAAAGGGTCTGCGTTGGCTCATGCAACCTCACCAAACCTCTGAGCCCCAAGAGTGTCCACCCTTATGTCTCAATCAGCTGTGGGTCTAGATATGGTCAATCCAGGTTGCATCACAGCCCCTGAACGAATTTTGTAAGAATTTCTCTCTCTTTCACTGTCTTTGTTTCACGGGGTTTGAAAAGTAATTTATTTTTATAATGGGGTTTAGCTGCTTTTCACGGCTGTGTTTATGCCGCTTTACACCCCCTTGACTCACTTACAGAGAGATATCAATACATAGGGTTGAAGATTCTTACTAGTCAGATATATTCTTGTGCGGTGAATAGGGGGTGTTGAGTCCAGTTCACTGAGCAAGGAGTAGGTCTTGTCTACTACATATTGGGGTTATGGAACGGTATCTGAGCTAATTTGAAACCCTTGTTTTATGCATCACCCCACCTCACCTTTCCCGTTCAGCAGCCATAGTGTGTTTTCTGAACGTGTGACTCTGTTCTGTTTTGTAATTCAGTTCAAGTGTAGCGGTTTTTACATTCCCTCTCTAAGTGGTATCTTATGATAAGTGTCTTTTTCGGTGTGACTTATTTCACTTAGAATCGTCGTACCTAAATCCACTCATCGTGCTGCTACTAGCCTTATGACGTGGATTTCATGGCTGAGTGATATTCCATTGTACATGAGGACCACAACTTCTTTATCCACTTTTCTCTTTCCTAGGATATTTAAGGTGTAATGAAGTGGGGGTTCTTGTCAACAGAGCAGCCCTAAACTTTGGGGTGCCTGTGTCTTGATGATTTTTAGTTTTCCCAATTTATACGCCCATGAGTGGAAGTGCCCTATGCTCTCCAAGCTGTGTTTTTTAGATGTTTCAGGACACACCGTACACTTGTCCAGAGTGGCTGTTGGCAATTTACATCCCGCCCATCAGCGTAGCAAGGCTCCCATTTCTCCATGGCCGGTCCTGCATTTCTGGTTTGGACACTTTTTTCCGCATGGCCCTTTTGCCCGCTGGGAAGCGAGACTTCTTTGGAGCGCTGATTTGCCTTTCCAGGTGGCTTGGTTGGCCAAAAAGGGCGTATGCGTTTTTTCCTGAATATATTCAGGAAAAAACGCATACGCCCTTTTTGGCCAAGGGCATCATTGTCCACGTTTTGCCGCTTTTCATGAGCTTTCAAGGCGATTCGAATCTACCTCCTGAAATCTGTTTCCTGCAATTCTGCCTTGCTTTCAAAGCCTCTTCGTTGCCTTCCCTCAATATATTTGTGGACGAGAGTTATCATTTATAACTCTGAAGGTTTGTGAATGGCAGTGCCCCTGAGCTCCATTTTTCCAGTCGCTTTTTTGGGAGCTGGCCGCAAAAGTGCAGGATTCCTTCAGGCCCTCTTCTGGTTCTGGGGGGCAGGCTGAGCTTGTGGTTAATTCTTCTTCCTGATGGGAAAATAGAGTGACCTGTGCCTGTCCCAACCCCTAGAGCTAGTCTCTCATTGGTTCCCCCTCTTCCCGTTCATCCTCAGGACAAATTGCAACCTGTACGGAACAGGAGGTTAAAGGTGCTGATTCTCCAAGGAGGGAGATGGCTAGTAAAGCGGCTGGAATGGCGAACCCGAGCACAAGGAGATGAGAAATGAGGTGCGTTTTAGAAACCTTTCCCGATCACACGGTGTACCATCTTCTGGGTTTCTCATGCATGTTTTCGACGTAGGAAGATGCCCTTGAACCTGGAGATTTGGGACCCATGGGATGGGTACCATGCAGTATTACTTTAAATGGTCTGCGTTGGCTCATGCATCCTCACCAAACCTCTGAGCCCCAAGAGTGTCCACCCTTATGTCTCAATCAGCTGTGGGTCTAGATATGGTCAATCCAGGTTGCATCACAGCCCCTGAACGAATTTTGTAAGAATTTCTCTCTCTTTCACTGTCTTTGTTTCACGGGGTTTGAAAAGTAATTTATTTTTATAATGGGGTTTAGCTGCTTTTCACGGCTGTGTTTATGCCGCTTTACACCCCCTTGACTCACTTACAGAGAGATATCAATACATAGGGTTGAAGATTCTTACTAGTCAGATATATTCTTGTGCGGTGAATAGGGGGTGTTGAGTCCAGTTCACTGAGCAAGGAGTAGGTCTTGTCTACTACATATTGGGTTTATGGAACGGTATCTGAGCTAATTTGAAACCCTTGTTTTATGCATCACCCCACCTCACCTTTCCCGTTCAGCAGCCATAGTGTGTTTTCTGAACGTGCGACTCTGTTCTGTTTTGTAATTCACTTCAAGTGTAGCGGTTTTTACATTCCCTGTATAAGTGATATCTTATGATAAGTGTCTTTTTCGGTGTGACTTATTTCACTTCGAATCGTCGTACCTAAATCTACTCATCGTGCTGCTACTAGCCTTATGACGTGGATTTCATGGCTGAGTGATATTCCATTGTACATGAGGACCACAACTTCTTTATCCACTTTTCTCTTTCCTAGGATATTTAAGGTGTAATGAAGTGGGGGTTCTTGTCAACAGAGCAGCCCTAAACTTTGGGGTGCCTGTGTCTTGCTGATTTTTAGTTTTCCCAATTTATACGCCCATGAGTGGAAGTGCCCTTTGCTCTCCAAGCTGTGTTTTTTAGATGTTTCAGGACACACCGTACACTTGTCCAGAGTGGCTGTTGGCAATTTACATCCCGCGCATCAGCGTAGCAAGGCTCCCATTTCTCCATGGCCGGTCCTGCATTTCTGGTTTGGACACTTTTTTCCGCATGGCCCTTTTGCCCGCTGGGAAGCGAGACTTCTTTGGAGCGCTGATTTGCCTTTCCAGGTGGCTTGGTTGGCCAAAAAGGGCGTATGCGTTTTTTCCTGAATATATTCAGGAAAAAAGGCATACGCCCTTTTTGGCCAAGGGCATCATTGTCCACGTTTTGCCGCTTTTCATGTGCTTTCAAGGCGATTCGAATCTACCTCCTGCAATCTGTTTCCTGCAATTCTGCCTTGCTTTCAAAGCCTCTTCGTTGCCTTCCCTCAATATATTTGTGGACGAGAGTTATCATTTATAACTCTGCAGGTTTGTGAATGGCAGTGCCCCTGAGCTCCATTTTTCCAGTCGCTTTTTTGGGAGCTGCCCGCAAAAGTGCAGGATTGCTTCAGGCCCTCTTCTGGTTCTGGGGGGCAAGCTGAGCTTGTGGTTAATTCTTCTTCCTGATGGGAAAATAGAGTGACCTGTGCCTGTCCCAACCCCTAGAGCTAGTCTCTCATTGGTTTCCCGTCTTCCCGTTCATCCTCAGGAAAAATTGCAACCTGTACGGAACAGGAGGTTAAAGGTGCTGATTCTCCAAGGAGGGAGATGGCTACTAAAGCGGCTGGAATGGCGAACCCGAGCACAAGGAGATCAGAAATGAGGTGTGATTTAGAAACCTTTCCCGATCACACGGTGTACCATCTTCTGGGTTTCTCATGCATGTTTTCGACGTAGGAAGATGCCCTTGAACCTGGAGATTTGGGACCCATGGGATGGGTACCATGCAGTATTACTTTAAAGGGTCTGCGTTGGCTCATGCATCCTCACCAAACCTCTGAGCCCCAAGAGTGTCCACCCTTATGTCTCAATCAGCTGTGGGTCTAGATATGGTCAATCCAGGTTGCATCACAGCCCCTGAACGAATTTTGTAAGAATTTCTCTCTCTTTCACTGTCTTTGTTTCACGGGTTTTGAAAAGTAATTTATTTTTATAATGGGGTTTAGCTGCTTTTCACAGCTGTGTTTATGCCGCTTTACACCCCCTTGACTCACTTACAGAGAGATATCAATACATAGGGTTGAAGATTCTTACTAGTCAGATATATTCTTGTGCGGTGAATAGGGGGTGTTGAGTCCAGTTCACTGAGCAAGGAGTAGGTCTTGTCTACTACATATTGGGTTTATGGAACGGTATCTGAGCTAATTTGAAACCCTTGTTTTATGCATCACCCCACCTCACCTTTCCCGTTCAGCAGCCATAGTGTGTTTTCTGAACGTGCGACTCTGTTCTGTTTTGTAATTCACTTCAAGTGTAGCGGTTTTTACATTCCCTGTATAAGTGATATCTTATGATAAGTGTGTTTTTCGGTGTGACTTATTTCACTTAGAATCGTCGTACATAAATCCACTCATCGTGCTGCTACTAGCCTTATGACGTGGATTTCATGGCTGAGTGATATTCCATTGTACATGAGGACCACAACTTCTTTATCCACTTTTCTCTTTCCTAGGATATTTAAGGTGTAATGAAGTGGGGGTTTTTGTCAACAGAGCAGCCCTAAACTTTGGGGTGCCTGTGTCTTGATGATTTTTAGTTTTCCCAATTTATACGCCCATGAGTGGAAGTGCCCTATGCTCTCCAAGCTGTGTTTTTTAGATGTTTCAGGACACACCGTACACTTGTCCAGAGTGGCTGTTGGCAATTTACATCCCGCCCATCAGCGTAGCAAGGCTCCCATTTCTCCATGGCCGGTCCTGCATTTCTGGTTTGGACACTTTTTTCCGCATGGCCCTTTTGCCCGCTGGGAAGCGAGACTTCTTTGGAGCGCTGATATGCCTTTCCAGGTGGCTTGGTTGGCCAAAAAGGGCGTATGCGTTTTTTCCTGAATATATTCAGGAAAAAACGCATACGCCCTTTTTGGCCAAGGGCATCATTGTCCACGTTTTGCCGCTTTTCATGAGCTTTCAAGGCGATTCGAATCTACCTCCTGAAATCTGTTTCCTGCAATTCTGCCTTGCTTTCAAAGCCTCTTCGTTGCCTTCCCTCAATATATTTGTGGACGAGAGTTATCATTTATAACTCTGCAGGTTTGTGAATTGCAGTGCCCCTGAGCTCCATTTTTCCAGTCGCTTTTTTGGGAGCTGGCCGCAAAAGTGCAGGGTTCCTTCAGGCCCTCTTCTGGTTCTGGGGGGCAGGCTGAGCTTGTGGTTAATTCTTCTTCCTGATGGGAAAATAGAGTGACCTGTGCCTGTCCCAACCCCTAGAGCTAGTCTCTCATTGGTTCCCCCTCTTCCCGTTCATCCTCAGGACAAATTGCAACCTGTACGGAACAGGAGGTTAAAGGTGCTGATTCTCCAAGGAGGGAGATGGCTAGTAAAGCGGCTGGAATGGCGAACCCGAGCACAAGGAGATGAGAAATGAGGTTTGTTTTAGAAACCTTTCCCGATCACACGGTGTACCATCTTCTGGGTTTCTCATGCATGTTTTCGACGTAGGAAGATGCCCTTGAACCTGGAGATTTGGGACCCATGGGATGCGTACCATGCAGTATTACTTTAAAGGGTCTGCGTTGGCTCATGCAACCTCACCAAACCTCTGAGCCCCAAGAGTGTCCACCCTTATGTGTCAATCAGCTGTGGGTCTAGATATGGTCAATCCAGGTTGCATCACAGCCCCTGAACGAATTTTGTAAGAATTTCTCTCTCTTTCACTGTCTTTGTTTCACGGGTTTTGAAAAGTAATTTATTTTTATAATTGGGTTTAGCTGCTTTTCACGGCTGTGTTTATGCCGCTTTACACCCCCTTGACTCACTTACAGAGAGATATCAATACATAGGGTTGAAGATTCTTACTAGTCAGATATATTCTTGTGCGGTGAATAGGGGGTGTTGAGTCCAGTTCACTGAGCAAGGAGTAGGTCTTGTCTACTACATATTGGGGTTATGGAACGGTATCTGAGCTAATTTGAAACCCTTGTTTTATGCATCACCCCACCTCACCTTTCCCGTTCAGCAGCCATAGTGTGTTTTCTGAACGTGTGACTCTGTTCTGTTTTGTAATTCAGTTCAAGTGTAGCGGTTTTTACATTCCCTCTATAAGTGATATCTTATGAGAAGTGTCTTTTTTGGTGTGACTTATTTCACTTAGAATCGTCGTACCTAAATCCACTCATCGTGCTTCTACTAGCCTTATGACGTGGATTTCATGGCTGAGTGATATTCCATTGTACATGAGGACCACAACTTCTTTATCCACTTTTCTCTTTCCTAGGATATTTAAGGTGTAATGAAGTGGGGGTTCTTGTCAACAGAGCAGCCCTAAACTTTGGGGTGCCTGTGTCTTGCTGATTTTTAGTTTTCCCAATTTATACGCCCATGAGTGGAAGTGCCCTTTGCTCTCCAAGCTGTGTTTTTTAGATGTTTCAGGACACACCCTACACTTGTCCAGAGTGGCTGTTGGCAATTTACATCCCGCCCATCAGCGTAGCAAGGCTCCCATTTCTCCATGGCCGGTCCTGCATTTCTGGTTTGGACACTTTTTTCCGCATGGCCCTTTTGCCCGCTGGGAAGCGAGACTTCTTTGGAGCGCTGATTTGCCTTTCCAGGTGGCTTGGTTGGCCAAAAAGGGCGTATGCGTTTTTTCCTGAATATATTCAGGAAAAAACGCATACGCCCTTTTTGGCCAAGGGCATCATTGTCCACGTTTTGCCGCTTTTCATGTGCTTTCAAGGCGATTCGAATCTACCTCCTGCAATCTGTTTCCTGCAATTCTGCCTTGCTTTCAACGCCTCTTCGTTGCCTTCCCTCAATATATTTGTGGACGAGAGTTATCATTTATAACTCTGCAGGTTTGTGAATGGCAGTGCCCCTGAGCTCCATTTTTCCAGTCGCTTTTTTGGGAGCTGGCCGCAAAAGTGCAGGATTGCTTCAGGCCCTCTTCTGGTTCTGGGGGGCAGGCTGAGCTTGTGGTTAATTCTTCTTCCTGATGGGAAAATAGAGTGACCTGTGCCTGTCCCAACCCCTAGAGCTAGTCTCTCATTGGTTCCCCCTCTTCCCGTTCATCCTCAGGACAAATTGCAACCTGTACGGAACAGGAGGTTAAAGGTGCTGATTCTCCAAGGAGGGAGATGGCTACTAAAGCGGCTGGAATGGCGAACCCGAGCACAAGGAGATGAGAAATGAGGTGTGATTTAGAAACCTTTCCCGATCACACGGTGTACCATCTTCTGGGTTTCTCATGCATGTTTTAGACGTAGGAAGATGCCCTTGAACCTGGAGATTTGGGACCCATGGGATGGGTACCATGCAGTATTACTTTAAATGGTCTGCGTTGGCTCATGCATCCTCACCAAACCTCTGAGCCCCAAGAGTGTCCACCCTTATGTCTCAATCAGCTGTGGGTCTAGATATGGTCAATCCAGGTTGCATCACAGCCCCTGAACGAATTTTGTAAGAATTTCTCTCTCTTTCACTGTCTTTGTTTCACGGGTTTTGAAAAGTAATTTATTTTTATAATGGGGTTTAGCTGCTTTTCACGGCTGTGTTTATGCCGCTTTACACCCCCTTGACTCACTTACAGAGAGATATCAATACAAAAGGTTGAAGATTCTTACTAGTCAGATATATTCTTGTGCGGTGAATAGGGGGTGTTGAGTCCAGTTCACTGAGCAAGGAGTAGGTCTTGTCTACTACATATTGGGTTTATGGAACGGTATCTGAGCTAATTTGAAACCCTTGTTTTATGCATCACCCCACCTCACCTTTCCCGTTCAGCAGCCATAGTGTGTTTTCTGAACGTGCGACTCTGTTCTGTTTTGTAATTCACTTCAAGTGTAGCGGTTTTTACATTCCCTGTATAAGTGATATCTTATGATAAGTGTCTTTTTCGGTGTGACTTATTTCACTTAGAATCGTCATACATAAATCCACTCATCGTGCTGCTACTAGCCTTATGACGTGGATTTCATGGCTGAGTGATATTCCATTGTACATGAGGACCACAACTTCTTTATCCACTTTTCTCTTTCCTAGGATATTTAAGGTGTAATGAAGTGGGGGTTTTTGTCAACAGAGCAGCCCTAAACTTTGGGGTGCCTGTGTCTTGATGATTTTTAGTTTTCCCAATTTATACGCCCATGAGTGGAAGTGCCCTATGCTCTCCAAGCTGTGTTTTTTAGATGTTTCAGGACACACCGTACACTTGTCCAGAGTGGCTGTTGGCAATTTACATCCCGCCCATCAGCGTAGCAAGGCTCCCATTTCTCCATGGCCAGTCCTGCATTTCTGGTTTGGACACTTTTTTCCGCATGGCCCTTTTGCCCGCTGGGAAGCGAGACTTCTTTGGAGCGCTGATTTGCCTTTCCAGGTGGCTTGGTTGGCCAAAAAGGGCGTATGCGTTTTTTCCTGAATATATTCAGGAAAAAACGCATACGCCCTTTTTGGCCAAGGGCATCATTGTCCACGTTTTGCCGCTTTTCATGAGCTTTCAAGGCGATTCGAATCTACCTCCTGAAATCTGTTTCCTGCAATTCTGCCTTGCTTTCAAAGCCTCTTCGTTGCCTTCCCTCAATATATTTGTGGACGAGAGTTATCATTTATAACTCTGCAGGTTTGTGAATTGCAGTGCCCCTGAGCTCCATTTTTCCAGTCGCTTTTTTGGGAGCTGGCCGCAAAAGTGCAGGATTCCTTCAGGCCCTCTTCTGGTTCTGGGGGGCAGGCTGAGCTTGTGGTTAATTCTTCTTCCTGATGGGAAAATAGAGTGACCTGTGCCTGTCCCAACCACTAGAGCTAGTCTCTCATTGGTTCCCCCTCTTCCCGTTCATCCTCAGGACAAATTGCAACCTGTACGGAACAGGAGGTTAAAGGTGCTGATTCTCCAAGGAGGGAGATGGCTAGTAAAGCGGCTGGAATGGCGAACCCGAGCACAAGGAGATGAGAAATGAGGTTTGTTTTAGAAACCTTTCCCGATCACACGGTGTACCATCTTCTGGGTTTCTCATGCATGTTTTCGACGTAGGAAGATGCCCTTGAACCTGGAGATTTGCGACCCATGGGATGCGTACCATGCAGTATTACTTTAAAGGGTCTGCGTTGGCTCATGCAACCTCACCAAACCTCTGAGCCCCAAGAGTGTCCACCCTTATGTCTCAATCAGCTGTGGGTCTAGATATGGTCAATCCAGGTTGCATCACAGCCCCTGAACGAATTTTGTAAGAATTTCTCTCTCTTTCACTGTCTTTGTTTCACGGGGTTTGAAAAGTAATTTATTTTTATAATGGGGTTTAGCTGCTTTTCACGGCTGTGTTTATGCCGCTATACACCCCCTTGACTCACTTACAGAGAGATATCAATACATAGGGTTGAAGATTCTTACTAGTCAGATATATTCTTGTGCGGTGAATAGGGGGTGTTGAGTCCAGTTCACTGAGCAAGGAGTAGGTCTTGTCTACTACATATTGGGGTTATGGAACGGTATCTGAGCTAATTTGAAACCCTTGTTTTATGCATCACCCCACCTCACCTTTCCCGTTCAGCAGCCATAGTGTGTTTTCTGAACGTGTGACTCTGTTCTGTTTTGTAATTCAGTTCAAGTGTAGCGGTTTTTACATTCCCTCTATAAGTGATATCTTATGAGAAGTGTCTTTTTCGGTGTGACTTATTTCACTTAGAATCGTCGTACCTAAATCCACTCATCGTGCTGCTACTAGCCTTATGACGTGGATTTCATGGCTGAGTGATATTCCATTGTACATGAGGACCACAACTTCTTTATCCACTTTTCTCTTTCCTAGGATATTTAAGGTGTAATGAAGTGGGGGTTCTTGTCAACAGAGCAGCCCTAAACTTTGGGGTGCCTGTGTCTTGCTGATTTTTAGTTTTCCCAATTTATACGCCCATGAGTGGAAGTGCCCTTTGCTCTCCAAGCTGTGTTTTTTAGATGTTTCAGGACACACCCTACACTTGTCCAGAGTGGCTGTTGGCAATTTACATCCCGCCCATCAGCGTAGCAAGGCTCCCATTTCTCCATGGCCGGTCCTGCATTTCTGGTTTGGACACTTTTTTCCGCATGGCCCTTTTGCCCGCTGGGAAGCGAGACTTCTTTGGAGCGCTGATTTGCCTTTCCAGGTGGCTTGGTTGGCCAAAAAGGGCGTATGCGTTTTTTCCTGAATATATTCAGGAAAAAACGCATACGCCCTTTTTGGCCAAGGGCATCATTGTCCACGTTTTGCCGCTTTTCATGTGCTTTCAAGGCGATTCGAATCTACCTCCTGCAATCTGTTTCCTGCAATTCTGCCTTGCTTTCAACGCCTCTTCGTTGCCTTCCCTCAATATATTTGTGGACGAGAGTTATCATTTATAACTCTGCAGGTTTGTGAATGGCAGTGCCCCTGAGCTCCATTTTTCCAGTCGCTTTTTTGGGAGCTGGCCGCAAAAGTGCAGGATTGCTTCAGGCCCTCTTCTGGTTCTGGGGGGCAGGCTGAGCTTGTGGTTAATTCTTCTTCCTGATGGGAAAATAGAGTGACCTGTGCCTGTCCCAACCCCTAGAGCTAGTCTCTCATTGGTTCCCCCTCTTCCCGTTCATCCTCAGGACAAATTGCAACCTGTACGGAACAGGAGGTTAAAGGTGCTGATTCTCCAAGGAGGGAGATGGCTACTAAAGCGGCTGGAATGGCGAACCCGAGCACAAGGAGATGAGAAATGAGGTGTGATTTAGAAACCTTTCCCGATCACACGGTGTACCATCTTCTGGGTTTCTCATGCATGTTTTAGACGTAGGAAGATGCCCTTGAACCTGGAGATTTGGGACCCATGGGATGGGTACCATGCAGTATTACTTTAAATGGTCTGCGTTGGCTCATGCATCCTCACCAAACCTCTGAGCCCCAAGAGTGTCCACCCTTATGTCTCAATCAGCTGTGGGTCTAGATATGGTCAATCCAGGTTGCATCACAGCCCCTGAACGAATTTTGTAAGAATTTCTCTCTCTTTCACTGTCTTTGTTTCACGGGTTTTGAAAAGTAATTTATTTTTATAATGGGGTTTAGCTGCTTTTCACGGCTGTGTTTATGCCGCTTTACACCCCCTTGACTCACTTACAGAGAGATATCAATACAAAAGGTTGAAGATTCTTACTAGTCAGATATATTCTTGTGCGGTGAATAGGGGGTGTTGAGTCCAGTTCACTGAGCAAGGAGTAGGTCTTGTCTACTACATATTGGGTTTATGGAACGGTATCTGAGCTAATTTGAAACCCTTGTTTTATGCATCACCCCACCTCACCTTTCCCGTTCAGCAGCCATAGTGTGTTTTCTGAACGTGCGACTCTGTTCTGTTTTGTAATTCACTTCAAGTGTAGCGGTTTTTACATTCCCTGTATAAGTGATATCTTATGATAAGTGTCTTTTTCGGTGTGACTTATTTCACTTAGAATCGTCATACATAAATCCACTCATCGTGCTGCTACTAGCCTTATGACGTGGATTTCATGGCTGAGTGATATTCCATTGTACATGAGGACCACAACTTCTTTATCCACTTTTCTCTTTCCTAGGATATTTAAGGTGTAATGAAGTGGGGGTTTTTGTCAACAGAGCAGCCCTAAACTTTGGGGTGCCTGTGTCTTGATGATTTTTAGTTTTCCCAATTTATACGCCCATGAGTGGAAGTGCCCTATGCTCTCCAAGCTGTGTTTTTTAGATGTTTCAGGACACACCGTACACTTGTCCAGAGTGGCTGTTGGCAATTTACATCCCGCCCATCAGCATAGCAAGGCTCCCATTTCTCCATGGCCAGTCCTGCATTTCTGGTTTGGACACTTTTTTCCGCATGGCCCTTTTGCCCGCTGGGAAGCGAGACTTCTTTGGAGCGCTGATTTGCCTTTCCAGGTGGCTTGGTTGGCCAAAAAGGGCGTATGCGTTTTTTCCTGAATATATTCAGGAAAAAACGCATACGCCCTTTTTGGCCAAGGGCATCATTGTCCACGTTTTGCCGCTTTTCATGAGCTTTCAAGGCGATTCGAATCTACCTCCTGAAATCTGTTTCCTGCAATTCTGCCTTGCTTTCAAAGCCTCTTCGTTGCCTTCCCTCAATATATTTGTGGACGAGAGTTATCATTTATAACTCTGCAGGTTTGTGAATTGCAGTGCCCCTGAGCTCCATTTTTCCAGTCGCTTTTTTGGGAGCTGGCCGCAAAAGTGCAGGATTCCTTCAGGCCCTCTTCTGGTTCTGGGGGGCAGGCTGAGCTTGTGGTTAATTCTTCTTCCTGATGGGAAAATAGAGTGACCTGTGCCTGTCCCAACCACTAGAGCTAGTCTCTCATTGGTTCCCCCTCTTCCCGTTCATCCTCAGGACAAATTGCAACCTGTACGGAACAGGAGGTTAAAGGTGCTGATTCTCCAAGGAGGGAGATGGCTAGTAAAGCGGCTGGAATGGCGAACCCGAGCACAAGGAGATGAGAAATGAGGTTTGTTTTAGAAACCTTTCCCGATCACACGGTGTACCATCTTCTGGGTTTCTCATGCATGTTTTCGACGTAGGAAGATGCCCTTGAACCTGGAGATTTGCGACCCATGGGATGCGTACCATGCAGTATTACTTTAAAGGGTCTGCGTTGGCTCATGCAACCTCACCAAACCTCTGAGCCCCAAGAGTGTCCACCCTTATGTCTCAATCAGCTGTGGGTCTAGATATGGTCAATCCAGGTTGCATCACAGCCCCTGAACGAATTTTGTAAGAATTTCTCTCTCTTTCACTGTCTTTGTTTCACGGGGTTTGAAAAGTAATTTATTTTTATAATGGGGTTTAGCTGCTTTTCACGGCTGTGTTTATGCCGCTATACACCCCCTTGACTCACTTACAGAGAGATATCAATACATAGGGTTGAAGATTCTTACTAGTCAGATATATTCTTGTGCGGTGAATAGGGGGTGTTGAGTCCAGTTCACTGAGCAAGGAGTAGGTCTTGTCTACTACATATTGGGGTTATGGAACGGTATCTGAGCTAATTTGAAACCCTTGTTTTATGCATCACCCCACCTCACCTTTCCCGTTCAGCAGCCATAGTGTGTTTTCTGAACGTGTGACTCTGTTCTGTTTTGTAATTCAGTTCAAGTGTAGCGGTTTTTACATTCCCTCTATAAGTGATATCTTATGAGAAGTGTCTTTTTCGGTGTGACTTATTTCACTTAGAATCGTCGTACCTAAATCCACTCATCGTGCTGCTACTAGCCTTATGACGTGGATTTCATGGCTGAGTGATATTCCATTGTACATGAGGACCACAACTTCTTTATCCACTTTTCTCTTTCCTAGGATATTTAAGGTGTAATGAAGTGGGGGTTCTTGTCAACAGAGCAGCCCTAAACTTTGGGGTGCCTGTGTCTTGCTGATTTTTAGTTTTCCCAATTTATACGCCCATGAGTGGAAGTGCCCTTTGCTCTCCAAGCTGTGTTTTTTAGATGTTTCAGGACACACCGTACACTTGTCCAGAGTGGCTGTTGGCAATTTACATTCCGCCCATCAGCGTAGCAAGGCTCCCATTTCTCCATGGCCGGTCCTGCATTTCTGGTTTGGACACTTTTTTCCGCATGGCCCTTTTGCCCGCTGGGAAGCGAGACTTCTTTGGAGCGCTGATTTGCCTTTCCAGGTGGCTTGGTTGGCCAAAAAGGGCGTATGCGTTTTTTCCTGAATATATTCAGGAAAAAACGCATACGCCCTTTTTGGCCAAGGGCATCATTGTCCACGTTTTGCCGCTTTTCATGTGCTTTCAAGGCGATTCGAATCTACCTCCTGAAATCTGTTTCCTGCAATTCTGCCTTGCTTTCAAAGCCTCTTCGTTGCCTTCCCTCAATATATTTGTGGACGAGAGTTATCATTTATAACTCTGCAGGTTTGTGAATGGCAGTGCCCCTGAGCTCCATTTTTCCAGTCGCTTTTTTGGGAGCTGCCCGCAAAAGTGCAGGATTGCTTCAGGCCCTCTTCTGGTTCTGGGGGGCAGGCTGAGCTTGTGGTTAATTCTTCTTCCTGATGGGAAAATAGAGTGACCTGTGCCTGTCCCAACCCCTAGAGCTAGTCTCTCATTGGTTCCCCCTCTTCCCGTTCATCCTCAGGACAAATTGCAACCTGTACGGAACAGGAGGTTAAAGGTGCTGATTCTCCAAGGAGGGAGATGGCTACTAAAGCGGCTGGAATGGCGAACCCGAGCACAAGGAGATGAGAAATGAGGTGTGATTTAGAAACCTTTCCCGATCACACGGTGTACCATCTTCTGGGTTTCTCATGCATGTTTTAGACGTAGGAAGATGCCCTTGAACCTGGAGATTTGGGACCCATGGGATGGGTACCATGCAGTATTACTTTAAATGGTCTGCGTTGGCTCATGCATCCTCACCAAACCTCTGAGCCCGAAGAGTGTCCACCCTTATGTCTCAATCAGCTGTGGGTCTAGATATGGTCAATCCAGGTTGCATCACAGCCCCTGAACGAATTTTGTAAGAATTTCTCTCTCTTTCACTGTCTTTGTTTCACGGGTTTTGAAAAGTAATTTATTTTTATAATGGGGTTTAGCTGCTTTTCACAGCTGTGTTTATGCCGCTTTACACCCCCTTGAGTCACTTACAGAGAGATATCAATACATAGGGTTGAAGATTCTTACTAGTCAGATATATTCTTGTGCGGTGAATAGGGGGTGTTGAGTCCAGTTCACTGAGCAAGGAGTAGGTCTTGTCTACTACATATTGGGTTTATGGAACGGTATCTGAGCTAATTTGAAACCCTTGTTTTATGCATCACCCCACCTCACCTTTCCCGTTCAGCAGCCATAGTGTTTTTTCTGAACGTGCGACTCTGTTCTGTTTTGTAATTCACTTCAAGTGTAGCGGTTTTTACATTCCCTGTATAAGTGATATCTTATGATAAGTGACTTTTTCGGTGTGACTTATTTCACTTAGAATCGTCGTACATAAATCCACTCATCGTGCTGCTACTAGCCTTATGACGTGGATTTCATGGCTGAGTGATATTCCATTGTACATGAGGACCACAACTTCTTTATCCACTTTTCTCTTTCCTAGGATATTTAAGGTGTAATGAAGTGGGGGTTCTTGTCAACAGAGCAGCCCTAAACTTTGGGGTGCCTGTGTCTTGCTGATTTTTAGTTTTCCCAATTTATACGCCCATGAGTGGAAGTGCCCTATGCTCTCCAAGCTGTGTTTTTTAGATGTTTCAGGACACACCGTACACTTGTCCAGAGTGGCTGTTGGCAATTTACATCCCGCCCATCAGCGTAGCAAGGCTCCCATTTCTCCATGGCCGGTCCTGCATTTCTGGTTTGGACACTTTTTTCAGCATGGCCCTTTTGACCGCTGGGAAGCGAGACTTCTTTGGAGCGCTGATTTGCCTTTCCAGGTGGCTTGGTTGGCCAAAAAGGGCGTATGCGTTTTTTCCTGAATATATTCAGGAAAAAACGCATACGCCCTTTTTGGCCAAGGACATCATTGTCCACGTTTTGCTGCTTTTCATGAGCTTTCAAGGCGATTCGAATCTACCTCCTGAAATCTGTTTCCTGCAATTCTGCCTTGCTTTCAAAGCCTCTTCGTTGCCTTCCCTCAATATATTTGTGGACGAGAGTTATCATTTATAACTCTGCAGGTTTGTGAATGGCAGTGCCCCTGAGCTCCATTTTTCAACTCGCTTTTTTGGGAGCTGGCCGCAAAAGTGCAGGATTCCTTCAGGCCCTCTTCTGGTTCTGGGGGGCAGGCTGAGCTTGTGGTAAATTCTTCTTCCTGATGGGAAAATAGAGTGACCTGTGCCTGTCCCAACCCCTAGAGCTAGTCTCTCATTGGTTCCCCCTCTTCCCGTTCATCCTCAGGACAAATTGCAACCTGTACGGAACAGGAGGTTAAAGGTGCTGATTCTCCAAGGAGGGAGATGGCTACTAAAGCGGCTGGAATGGCGAACCCGAGCACAAGGAGATGAGAAATGAGGTGTGATTTAGAAACCTTTCCCGATCACACGGTGTACCATCTTCTGGGTTTCTCATGCATGTTTTCGACGTAGGAAGATGCCCTTGAACCTGGAGATTTGGGACCCATGGGATGGGTACCATGCAGTATTACTTTAAATGGTCTGCGTTGGCTCATGCATCCTCACCAAACCTCTGAGCCCCAAGAGTGTCCACCCTTATGTCTCAATCAGCTGTGGGTCTAGATATGGTCAATCCAGGTTGCATCACAGCCCCTGAACGAATTTTGTAAGAATTTCTCTCTCTTTCACTGTCTTTGTTTCACGGGTTTTGAAAAGTAATTTATTTTTATAATGGGGTTTAGCTGCTTTTCACGGCTGTGTTTATGCCGCTTTACACCCCCTTGACTCACTTACAGAGAGATATCAATACATAGGGTTGAAGATTCTTACTAGTCAGATATATTCTTGTGCGGTGAATAGGGGGTGTTGAGTCCAGTTCACTGAGCAAGGAGTAGGTCTTGTCTACTACATATTGGGTTTATGGAACGGTATCTGAGCTAATTTGAAACCCTTGTTTTATGCATCACCCCACCTCACCTTTCCCGTTCAGCAGCCATAGTGTGTTTTCTGAACGTGCGACTCTGTTCTGTTTTGTAATTCAGTTCAAGTGTAGCGGTTTTTACATTCCCTCTCTAAGTGGTATCTTATGATAAGTGTCTTTTTCGGTGTGACTTATTTCACTTAGAATCGTCGTACCTAAATCCACTCATCGTGCTGCTACTAGCCTTATGACGTGGATTTCATGGCTGAGTGATATTCCATTGTACATGAGGACCACAACTTCTTTATCCACTTTTCTCTTTCCTAGGATATTTAAGGTGTAATGAAGTGGGGGTTCTCGTCAACAGAGCAGCCCTAAACTTTGGGGTGCCTGTGTCTTGATGATTTTTAGTTTTCCCAATTTATACGCCCATGAGTGGAAGTGCCCTATGCTCTCCAAGCTGTGTTTTTTAGATGTTTCAGGACACACCGTACACTTGTCCAGAGTGGCTGTTGGCAATTTACATCCCGCCCATCAGCGTAGCAAGGCTCCCATTTCTCCATGGCCGGTCCTGCATTTCTGGTTTGGACACTTTTTTCCGCATGGCCCTTTTGCCCGCTGGGAAGCGAGACTTCTTTGGAGCGCTGATTTGCCTTTCCAGGTGGCTTGGTTGGCCAAAAAGGGCGTATGCGTTTTTTCCTGAATATATTCAGGAAAAAACGCATACGCCCTTTTTGGCCAAGGGCATCATTGTCCGCGTTTTGCCGCTTTTCATGAGCTTTCAAGGCGATTCGAATCTACCTCCTGAAATCTGTTTCCTGCAATTCTGCCTTGCTTTCAAAGCCTCTTCGTTGCCTTCCCTCAATATATTTGTGGACGAGAGTTATCATTTATAACTCTGCAGGTTTGTGAATGGCAGTGCCCCTGAGCTCCATTTTTCCAGTCGCTTTTTTGGGAGCTGGCCGCAAAAGTGCAGGATTCCTTCAGGCCCTCTTCTGGTTCTGGGGGGCAGGCTGAGCTTGTGGTTAATTCTTCTTCCTGATGGGAAAATAGAGTGACCTGTGCCTGTCCCAACCCCTAGAGCTAGTCTCTCATTGGTTCCCCCTCTTCCCGTTCATCCTCAGGACAAATTGCAACCTGTACGGAACAGGAGGTTAAAGGTGCTGATTCTCCAAGGAGGGAGATGGCTAGTAAAGCGGCTGGAATGGCGAACCCGAGCACAAGGAGATGAGAAATGAGGTTTGTTTTAGAAACCTTTCCCGATCACACGGTGTACCATCTTCTGGGTTTCTCATGCATGTTTTCGACGTAGGAAGATGCCCTTGAACCTGGAGATTTGGGACCCATGGGATGCGTACCATGCAGTATTACTTTAAAGGGTCTGCGTTGGCTCATGCAACCTCACCAAACCTCTGAGCCCCAAGAGTGTCCACCCTTATGTCTCAATCAGCTGTGGGTCTAGATATGGTCAATCCAGGTTGCATCACAGCCCCTGAACGAATTTTGTAAGAATTTCTCTCTCTTTCACTGTCTTTGTTTCACGGGTTTTGAAAAGTAATTTATTTTTATAATGGGGTTTAGCTGCTTTTCACGGCTGTGTTTATGCCGCTTTACACCCCCTTGACTCACAGAGAGATATCAATACATAGGGTTGAAAATTCTTAGTAGTCAGATATATTCTTGTGCGGTGAATAGGGGGTGTTGAGTCCAGTTCACTGAGCAAGGAGTAGGTCTTGTCTACTACATATTGGGGTTATGGAACGGTATCTGAGCTAATTTGAAACCCTTGTTTTATGCATGACCCCACCTCACCTTTCCCGTTCAGCAGCCATAGTGTGTTTTCTGAACGTGCGACTCTGTTCTGTTTTGTAATTCAGTTCAAGTGTAGCGGTTTTTACATTCCCTCTCTAAGTGGTATCTTATGATAAGTGTCTTTTTCGGTGTGACTTATTTCACTTAGAATCGTCGTACCTAAATCCACTCATCGTGTTGCTACTAGCCTTATGACGTGGATTTCATGGCTGAGTGATATTCCATTGTACATGAGGACCACAACTTCTTTATCCACTTTTCTCTTTCCTAGGATATTTAAGGTGTAATGAAGTGGGGGTTCTTGTCAACAGAGCAGCCCTAAACTTTGGGGTGCCTGTGTCTTGATGATTTTTAGTTTTCCCAATTTATACGCCCATGAGTGGAAGTGCCCTTTGCTCTCCAAGCTGTGTTTTTTAGATGTTTCAGGACACACCCTACACTTGTCCAGAGTGGCTGTTGGCAATTTACATCCCGCCCATCAGCGTAGCAAGGCTCCCATTTCTCCATGGCCGGTCCTGCATTTCTGGTTTGGACACTTTTTTCCGCATGGCCCTTTTGCCCGCTGGGAAGCGAGACTTCTTTGGAGCGCTGATTTGCCTTTCCAGGTGGCTTGGTTGGCCAAAAAGGGCGTATGCGTTTTTTCCTGAATATATTCAGGAAAAAACGCATACGCCCTTTTTGGCCAAGGGCATCATTGTCCACGTTTTGCCGCTTTTCATGTGCTTTCAAGGCGATACGAATCTACCTCCTGCAATCTGTTTCCTGCAATTCTGCCTTGCTTTCAAAGCCTCTTCGTTGCCTTCCCTCAATATATTTGTGGACGAGAGTTATCATTTATAACTCTGCAGGTTTGTGAATGGCAGTGCCCCTGAGCTCCATTTTTCCAGTCGCTTTTTTGGGAGCTGGCCGCAAAAGTGCAGGATTGCTTCAGGCCCTCTTCTGGTTCTGGGGGGCAGGCTGAGCTTGTGGTTAATTCTTCTTCCTGATGATAAAATAGAGTGACCTGTGCCTGTCCCAACCCCTAGAGCTAGTCTCTCATTGGTTCCCCCTCTTCCCGTTCATCCTCAGGACAAATTGCAACCTGTACGGAACAGGAGGTTAAAGGTGCTGATTCTCCAAGGAGGGAGATGGCTAGTAAAGCGGCTGGAATGGCGAACCCGAGCACAAGGAGATGAGAAATGAGGTTTGTTTTAGAATCCTTTCCCGATCACACGGTGTACCATCTTCTGGGTTTCTCATGCATGTTTTCGACGTAGGAAGATGCCCTTGAACCTGGAGATTTGGGACCCATGGGATGCGTACCATGCAGTATTACTTTAAAGGGTCTGCGTTGGCTCATGCAACCTCACCAAACCTCTGAGCCCGAAGAGTGTCCACCCTTATGTCTCAATCAGCTGTGGGTCTAGATATGGTCAATCCAGGTTGCATCACAGCCCCTGAACGAATTTTGTAAGAATTTCTCTCTCTTTCACTGTCTTTGTTTCACGGGTTTTGAAAAGTAATTTATTTTTATAATGGGGTTTAGCTGCTTTTCACGGCTGTGTTTATGCCGCTTTACACCCCCTTGACTCACTTACAGAGAGATATCAATACATAGGGTTGAAGATTCTTACTAGTAAGATATATTCTTGTGCGGTGAATAGGGGGTGTTGAGTCCAGTTCACTGAGCAAGGAGTAGGTCTTGTCTACTACATATTGGGGTTATGGAACGGTATCTGAGCTAATTTGAAACCCTTGTTTTATGCATCACCCCACCTCACCTTTCCCGTTCAGCAGCCATAGTGTGTTTTCTGAACGTGTGACTCTGTTCTGTTTTGTAATTCAGTTCAAGTGTAGCGGTTTTTACATTCCCTCTATAAGTGATATCTTATGATAAGTGTCTTTTTCGGTGTGACTTATTTCACTTAGAATCGTCGTACCTAAATCCACTCATCGTGCTGCTACTAGCCTTATGACGTGGATTTCATGGCTGAGTGATATTCCATTGTACATGAGGACCACAACTTCTTTATCCACTTTTCTCTTTCCTAGGATATTTAAGGTGTAATGAAGTGGGGGTTCTTGTCAACAGAGCAGCCCTAAACTTTGGGGTGCCTGTGTCTTGCTGATTTTTAGTTTTCCCAATTTATACGCCCATGAGTGGAAGTGCCCTTTGCTCTCCATGCTGTGTTTTTTAGATGTTTCAGGACACACCCTACACTTGTCCAGAGTGGCTGTTGGCAATTTACATCCCGCACATCAGCGTAGCAAGGCTCCCATTTCTCCATGGCCGGTCCTGCATTTCTGGTTTGGACACTTTTTTCCGCATGGCCCTTTTGCCCGCTGGGAAGCGAGACTTCTTTGGAGCGCTGATTTGCCTTTCCAGGTGGCTTGGTTGGCCAAAAAGGGCGTATGCGTTTTTTCCTGAATATATTCAGGAAAAAACGCATACACCCTTTTTGGCCAAGGGCATCATTGTCCACGTTTTGCCGCTTTTCATGTGCTTTCAAGGCGATTCGAATCTACCTCCTGCAATCTGTTTCCTGCAATTCTGCCTTGCTTTCAAAGCCTCTTCGTTGCCTTCCCTCAATATATTTGTGGACGAGAGTTATCATTTATAACTCTGCAGGTTTGTGAATGGCAGTGCCCCTGAGCTCCATTTTTCCAGTCGCTTTTTTGGGAGCTGGCCGCAAAAGTGCAGGATTGCTTCAGGCCCTCTTCTGGTTCTGGGGGGCAGGCTGAGCTTGTGGTTAATTCTTCTTCCTGATGGGAAAATAGAGTGACCTGTGCCTGTCCCAACCCCTAGAGCTAGTCTCTCATTGGTTCCCCCTCTTCCCGTTCATCCTCAGGACAAATTGCAACCTGTACGGAACAGGAGGTTAAAGGTGCTGATTCTCCAAGGAGGGAGATGGCTAGTAAAGCGGCTGGAATGGCGAACACGAGCACAAGGAGATGAGAAATGAGGTTTGTTTTAGAAACCTTTCCCGATCACACGGTGTACCATCTTCTGTGTTTCTCATGCATGTTTTCGACGTAGGAAGATGCCCTTGAACCTGGAGATTTGGGACCCATGGGATGCGTACCATGCAGTATTACTTTAAAGGGTCTGCGTTGGCTCATGCAACCTCACCAAACCTCTGAGCCCCAAGAGTGTCCACCCTTATGTCTCAATCAGCTGTGGGTCTAGATATGGTCAATCCAGGTTGCATCACAGCCCCTGAACGAATTTTGTAAGAATTTCTCTCTCTTTCACTGTCTTTGTTTCACGGGTTTTGAAAAGTAATTTATTTTTATAATGGGGTTTAGCTGCTTTTCACGGCTGTGTTTATGCCGCTTTACACCCCCTTGACTCACTTACAGAGAGATATCAATACATAGGGTTGAAGATTCTTACTAGTCAGATATATTCTTGTGCGGTGAATAGGGGGTGTTGAGTCCAGTTCACTGAGCAAGGAGTAGGTCTTGTCTACTACATATTGGGGTTATGGAACGGTATCTGAGCTAATTTGAAACCCTTGTTTTATGCATCACCCCACCTCACCTTTCCCGTTCAGCAGCCATAGTGTGTTTTCTGAACGTGTGACTCTGTTCTGTTTTGTAATTCAGTTCAAGTGTAGCGGTTTTTACATTCCCTCTATAAGTGATATCTTATGATAAGTGTCTTTTTCGGTGTGACTTATTTCACTTAGAATCGTCGTACCTAAATCCACTCATCGTGCTGCTACTAGCCTTATGACGTGGATTTCATGGCTGAGTGATATTCCATTGTACATGAGGACCACAACTTCTTTATCCACTTTTCTCTTTCCTAGGATATTTAAGGTGTAATGAAGTGGGGGTTCTTGTCAACAGAGCAGCCCTAAACTTTGGGGTGCCTGTGTCTTGCTGATTTTTAGTTTTCCCAATTTATACGCCCATGAGTGGAAGTGCCCTTTGCTCTCCAAGCTGTGTTTTTTAGATGTTTCAGGACACACCCTACACTTGTCCAGAGTGGCTGTTGGCAATTTACATCCCGCCCATCAGCGTAGCAAGGCTCCCATTTCTCCATGGCCGGTCCTGCATTTCTGGTTTGGACACTTTTTTCCGCATGGCCCTTTTGCCCGCTGGGAAGCGAGACTTCTTTGGAGCGCTGATTTGCCTTTCCAGGTGGCTTGGTTGGCCAAAAAGGGCGTATGCGTTTTTTCCTGAATATATTCAGGAAAAAACGCATACGCCCTTTTTGGCCAAGGGCATCATTGTCCACGTTTTGCCGCTTTTCATGTGCTTTCAAGGCGATTCGAATCTACCTCCTGCAATCTGTTTCCTGCAATTCTGCCTTGCTTTCAAAGCCTCTTCGTTGCCTTCCCTCAATATATTTGTGGACGAGAGTTATCATTTATAACTCTGCAGGTTTGTGAATGGCAGTGCCCCTGAGCTCCATTTTTCCAGTCGCTTTTTTGGGAGCTGGCCGCAAAAGTGCAGGATTGCTTCAGGCCCTCTTCTGGTTCTGGGGGGCAGGCTGAGCTTGTGGTTAATTCTTCTTCCTGATGGGAAAATAGAGTGACCTGTGCCTGTCCCAACCCCTAGAGCTAGTCTCTCATTGGTTCCCCCTCTTCCCGTTCATCCTCAGGACAAATTGCAACCTGTACGGAACAGGAGGTTAAAGGTGCTGATTCTCCAAGGAGGGAGATGGCTAGTAAAGCGGCTGGAATGGCGAACACGAGCACAAGGAGATGAGAAATGACGTTTGTTTTAGAAACCTTTCCCGATCACACGGTGTACCATCTTCTGGGTTTCTCATGCATGTTTTCGACGTAGGAAGATGCCCTTGAACCTGGAGATTTGGGACCCATGGGATGCGTACCATGCAGTATTACTTTAAAGGGTCTGCGTTGGCTCATGCAACCTCACCAAACCTCTGAGCCCCAAGAGTGTCCACCCTTATGTCTCAATCAGCTGTGGGTCTAGATATGGTCAATCCAGGTTGCATCACAGCCCCTGAAAGAATTTTGTAAGAATTTCTCTCTCTTTCACTGTCTTTGTTTCACGGGTTTTGAAAAGTAATTTATTTTTATAATGGGGTTTAGCTGCTTTTCACGGCTGTGTTTATGCCGCTTTACACCCCCTTGACTCACTTACAGAGAGATATCAATACATAGGGTTGAAGATTCTTACTAGTCAGATATATTCTTGTGCGGTGAATAGGGGGTGTTGAGTCCAGTTCACTGAGCAAGGAGTAGGTCTTGTCTCCTACATATTGGGGTTATGGAACGGTATCTGAGCTAATTTGAAACCCTTGTTTTATGCATCACCCCACCTCACCTTTCCCGTTCAGCAGCCATAGTGTGTTTTCTGAACGTGTGACTCTGTTCTGTTTTGTAATTCAGTTCAAGTGTAGCGGTTTTTACATTCCCTCTATAAGTGATATCTTATGAGAAGTGTCTTTTTCGGTGTGACTTATTTCACTTAGAATCGTCGTACATAAATCCACTCATCGTGCTGCTACTAGCCTTATGACGTGGATTTCATGGCTGAGTGATATTCCATTGTACATGAGGACCACAACTTCTTTATCCACTTTTCTCTTTCCTAGGATATTTAAGGTGTAATGAAGTGGGGGTTCTTGTCAACAGAGCAGCCCTAAACTTTGGGGTGCCTGTGTCTTGCTGATTTTTAGTTTTCCCAATTTATACGCCCATGAGTGGAAGTGCCCTTTGCTCTCCAAGCTGTGTTTTTTAGATGTTTCAGGACACACCCTACACTTGTCCAGAGTGGCTGTTGGCAATTTACATCCCGCCCATCAGCGTAGCAAGGCTCCCATTTCTCCATGGCCGGTCCTGCATTTCTGGTTTGGACACTTTTTTCCGCATGGCCCTTTTGCCCGCTGGGAAGCGAGACTTCTTTGGAGCGCTGATTTGCCTTTCCAGGTGGCTTGGTTGGCCAAAAAGGGCGTATGCGTTTTTTCCTGAATATATTCAGGAAAAAACGCATACGCCCTTTTTGGCCAAGGGCATCATTGTCCACGTTTTGCCGCTTTTCATGTGCTTTCAAGGCGATTCGAATCTACCTCCTGCAATCTGTTTCCTGCAATTCTGCCTTGCTTTCAAAGCCTCTTCGTTGCCTTCCCTCAATATATTTGTGGACGAGAGTTATCATTTATAACTCTGCAGGTTTGTGAATGGCAGTGCCCCTGAGCTCCATTTTTCCAGTCGCTTTTTTGGGAGCTGCCCGCAAAAGTGCAGGATTGCTTCAGGCCCTCTTCTGGTTCTGGGGGGCAGGCTGAGCTTGTGGTTAATTCTTCTTCCTGATGGGAAAATAGAGTGACCTGTGCCTGTCCCAACCCCTAGAGCTAGTCTCTCATTGGTTCCCCCTCTTCCCGTTCATCCTCAGGACAAATTGCAACCTGTACGGAACAGGAGGTTAAAGGTGCTGATTCTCCAAGGAGGGAGATGGCTACTAAAGCGGCTGGAATGGCGAACCCGAGCACAAGGAGATGAGAAATGAGGTTTGTTTTAGAAACCTTTCCCGATCACACGGTGTACCATCTTCTGGGTTTCTCATGCATGTTTTCGACGTAGGAAGATGCCCTTGAACCTGGAGATTTGGGACCCATGGGATGCGTACCATGCAGTATTACTTTAAAGGGTCTGCGTTGGCTCATGCAACCTCACCAAACCTCTGAGCCCCAAGAGTGTCCACCCTTATGTCTCAATCAGCTGTGGGTCTAGATATGGTCAATCCAGGTTGCATCACAGCCCCTGAACGAATTTTGTAAGAATTTCTCTCTCTTTCACTGTCTTTGTTTCACGGGTTTTGAAAAGTAATTTATTTTTATAATGGGGTTTAGCTGCTTTTCACGGCTGTGTTTATGCCGCTTTACACCCCCTTGACTCACTTACAGAGAGATATCAATACATAGGGTTGAAGATTCTTACTAGTCAGATATATTCTTGTGCGGTGAATAGGGGGTGTTGAGTCCAGTTCACTGAGCAAGGAGTAGGTCTTGTCTACTACATATTGGGGTTATGGAACGGTATCTGAGCTAATTTGAAACCCTTGTTTTATGCATCACCCCACCTCACCTTTCCCGTTCAGCAGCCATAGTGTGTTTTCTGAACGTGTGACTCTGTTCTGTTTTGTAATTCAGTTCAAGTGTAGCGGTTTTTACATTCCCTCTATAAGTGATATCTTATGAGAAGTGTCTTTTTCGGTGTGACTTATTTCACTTAGAATCGTCGTACCTAAATCCACTCATCGTGCTGCTACTAGCCTTATGACGTGGATTTCATGGCTGAGTGATATTCCATTGTACATGAGGACCACAACTTCTTTATCCACTTTTCTCTTTCCTAGGATATTTAAGGTGTAATGAAGTGGGGGTTCTTGTCAACAGAGCAGCCCTAAACTTTGGGGTGCCTGTGTCTTGCTGATTTTTAGTTTTCCCAATTTATACGCCCATGAGTGGAAGTGCCCTTTGCTCTCCAAGCTGTGTTTTTTAGATGTTTCAGGACACACCCTACACTTGTCCAGAGTGGCTGTTGGCAATTTACATCCCGCCCATCAGCGTAGCAAGGCTCCCATTTCTCCATGGCCGGTCCTGCATTTCTGGTTTGGACACTTTTTTCCGCATGGCCCTTTTGCCCGCTGGGAAGCGAGACTTCTTTGGAGCGCTGATTTGCCTTTCCAGGTGGCTTGGTTGGCCAAAAAGGGCGTATGCGTTTTTTCCTGAATATATTCAGGAAAAAACGCATACGCCCTTTTTGGCCAAGGGCATCATTGTCCACGTTTTGCCGCTTTTCATGTGCTTTCAAGGCGATTCGAATCTACCTCCTGCAATCTGTTTCCTGCAATTCTGCCTTGCTTTCAAAGCCTCTTCGTTGCCTTCCCTCAATATATTTGTGGACGAGAGTTATCATTTATAACTCTGCAGGTTTGTGAATGGCAGTGCCCCTGAGCTCCATTTTTCCAGTCGCTTTTTTGGGAGCTGGCCGCAAAAGTGCAGGATTGCTTCAGGCCCTCTTCTGGTTCTGGGGGGCAGGCTGAGCTTGTGGTTAATTCTTCTTCCTGATGGGAAAATAGAGTGACCTGTGCCTGTCCCAACCCCTAGAGCTAGTCTCTCATTGGTTCCCCCTCTTCCCGTTCATCCTCAGGACAAATTGCAACCTGTACGGAACAGGAGGTTAAAGGTGCTGATTCTCCAAGGAGGGAGATGGCTAGTAAAGCGGCTGGAATGGCGAACACGAGCACAAGGAGATGAGAAATGAGGTTTGTTTTAGAAACCTTTCCCGATCACACGGTGTACCATCTTCTGGGTTTCTCATGCATGTTTTCGACGTAGGAAGATGCCCTTGAACCTGGAGATTTGGGACCCATGGGATGCGTACCATGCAGTATTACTTTAAAGGGTCTGCGTTGGCTCATGCAACCTCACCAAACCTCTGAGCCCCAAGAGTGTCCACCCTTATGTCTCAATCAGCTGTGGGTCTAGATATGGTCAATCCAGGTTGCATCACAGCCCCTGAACGAATTTTGTAAGAATTTCTCTCTCTTTCACTGTCTTTGTTTCACGGGTTTTGAAAAGTAATTTATTTTTATAATGGGGTTTAGCTGCTTTTCACGGCTGTGTTTATGCCGCTTTACACCCCCTTGACTCACTTACAGAGAGATATCAATACATAGGGTTGAAGATTCTTACTAGTCAGATATATTCTTGTGCGGTGAATAGGGGGTGTTGAGTCCAGTTCACTGAGCAAGGAGTAGGTCTTGTCTACTACATATTGGGGTTATGGAACGGTATCTGAGCTAATTTGAAACCCTTGTTTTATGCATCACCCCACCTCACCTTTCCCGTTCAGCAGCCATAGTGTGTTTTCTGAACGTGTGACTCTGTTCTGTTTTGTAATTCAGTTCAAGTGTAGCGGTTTTTACATTCCCTCTATAAGTGATATCTTATGATAAGTGTCTTTTTCGGTGTGACTTATTTCACTTAGAATCGTCGTACCTAAATCCACTCATCGTGCTGCTACTAGCCTTATGACGTGGATTTCATGGCTGAGTGATATTCCATTGTACATGAGGACCACAACTTCTTTATCCACTTTTCTCTTTCCTAGGATATTTAAGGTGTAATGAAGTGGGGGTTCTTGTCAACAGAGCAGCCCTAAACTTTGGGGTGCCTGTGTCTTGCTGATTTTTAGTTTTCCCAATTTATACGCCCATGAGTGGAAGTGCCCTTTGCTCTCCAAGCTGTGTTTTTTAGATGTTTCAGGACACACCCTACACTTGTCCAGAGTGGCTGTTGGCAATTTACATCCCGCCCATCAGCGTAGCAAGGCTCCCATTTCTCCATGGCCGGTCCTGCATTTCTGGTTTGGACACTTTTTTCCGCATGGCCCTCTTGCCCGCTGGGAAGCGAGACTTCTTTGGAGCGCTGATTTGCCTTTCCAGGTGGCTTGGTTGGCCAAAAAGGGCGTATGCGTTTTTTCCTGAATATATTCAGGAAAAAACGCATACGCCCTTTTTGGCCAAGGGCATCATTGTCCACGTTTTGCCGCTTTTCATGTGCTTTCAAGGCGATTCGAATCTACCTCCTGCAATCTGTTTCCTGCAATTCTGCCTTGCTTTCAAAGCCTCTTCGTTGCCTTCCCTCAATATATTTGTGGACGAGAGTTATCATTTATAACTCTGCAGGTTTGTGAATGGCAGTGCCCCTGAGCTCCATTTTTCCAGTCGCTTTTTTGGGAGCTGGCCGCAAAAGTGCAGGATTGCTTCAGGCCCTCTTCTGGTTCTGGGGGGCAGGCTGAGCTTGTGGTTAATTCTTCTTCCTGATGGGAAAATAGAGTGACCTGTGCCTGTCCCAACCCCTAGAGCTAGTCTCTCATTGGTTCCCCCTCTTCCCGTTCATCCTCAGGACAAATTGCAACCTGTACGGAACAGGAGGTTAAAGGTGCTGATTCTCCAAGGAGGGAGATGGCTAGTAAAGCGGCTGGAATGGCGAACACGAGCACAAGGAGATGAGAAATGAGGTTTGTTTTAGAAACCTTTCCCGATCACACGGTGTACCATCTTCTGGGTTTCTCATGCATGTTTTCGACGTAGGAAGATGCCCTTGAACCTGGAGATTTGGGACCCATGGGATGCGTACCATGCAGTATTACTTAAAAGGGTCTGCGTTGGCTCATGCAACCTCACCAAACCTCTGAGCCCCAAGAGTGTCCACCCTTATGTCTCAATCAGCTGTGGGTCTAGATATGGTCAATCCAGGTTGCATCACAGCCCCTGAACGAATTTTGTAAGAATTTCTCTCTCTTTCACTGTCTTTGTTTCACGGGTTTTGAAAAGTAATTTATTTTTATAATGGGGTTTAGCTGCTTTTCACGGCTGTGTTTATGCCGCTTTACACCCCCTTGACTCACTTACAGAGAGATATCAATACATAGGGTTGAAGATTCTTACTAGTCAGATATATTCTTGTGCGGTGAATAGGGGGTGTTGAGTCCAGTTCACTGAGCAAGGAGTAGGTCTTGTCTACTACATATTGGGGTTATGGAACGGTATCTGAGCTAATTTGAAACCCTTGTTTTATGCATCACCCCACCTCACCTTTCCCGTTCAGCAGCCATAGTGTGTTTTCTGAACGTGCGACTCTGTTCTGTTTTGTAATTCACTTCAAGTGTAGCGGTTTTTACATTCCCTGTATAAGTGATATCTTATGATAAGTGTCTTTTTCGGTGTGACTTATTTCACTTAGAATCGTCGTACATAAATCCACTCATCGTGCTGCTACTAGCCTTATGACGTGGATTTCATGGCTGAGTGATATTCCATTGTACATGAGGACCACAACTTCTTTATCCACTTTTCTCTTTCCTAGGATATTTAAGGTGTAATGAAGTGGGGGTTTTTGTCAACAGAGCAGCCCTAAACTTTGGGGTGCCTGTGTCTTGCTGATTTTTAGTTTTCCCAATTTATACGCCCATGAGTGGAAGTGCCCTATGCTCTCCAAGCTGTGTTTTTTAGATGTTTCAGGACACACCGTACACTTGTCCAGAGTGGCTGTTGGCAATTTACATCCCGCCCATCAGCGTAGCAAGGCTCCCATTTCTCCATGGCCGGTCCTGCATTTCTGGTTTGGACACTTTTTTCCGCATGGCCCTTTTGCCCGCTGGGAAGCGAGACTTCTTTGGAGCGCTGATTTGCCTTTCCAGGTGGCTTGGTTGGCCAAAAAGGGCGTATGCGTTTTTTCCTGAATATATTCAGGAAAAAACGCATACGCCCTTTTTGGCCAAGGGCATCATTGTCCACGTTTTGCCGCTTTTCATGAGCTTTCAAGGCGATTCGAATCTACCTCCTGAAATCTGTTTCCTGCAATTCTGCCTTGCTTTCAAAGCCTCTTCGTTGCCTTCCCTCAATATATTTGTGGACGAGAGTTATCATTTATAACTCTGCAGGTTTGTGAATGGCAGTGCCCCTGAGCTCCATTTTTCCAGTCGCTTTTTTGGGAGCTGGCCGCAAAAGTGCAGGATTCCTTCAGGCCCTCTTCTGGTTCTGGGGGGCAGGCTGAGCTTGTGGTTAATTCTTCTTCCTGATGGGAAAATAGAGTGACCTGTGCCTGTCCCAACCCCTAGAGCTAGTCTCTCATTGGTTCCCCCTCTTCCCGTTCATCCTCAGGACAAATTGCAACCTGTACGGAACAGGAGGTTAAAGGTGCTGATTCTCCAAGGAGGGAGATGGCTACTAAAGCGGCTGGAATGGCGAACCCGAGCACAAGGAGATGAGAAATGAGGTGTGATTTAGAAACCTTTCCCGATCACACGGTGTACCATCTTCTGGGTTTCTCATGCATGTTTTCGACGTAGGAAGATGCCCTTGAACCTGGAGATTTGGGACCCATGGGATGGGTACCATGCAGTATTACTTTAAATGGTTTGCGTTGGCTCATGCATCCTCACCAAACCTCTGAGCCCCAAGAGTGTCCACCCTTATGTCTCAATCAGTTGTGGGTCTAGATATGGTCAATCCAGGTTGCATCACAGCCCCTGAACGAATTTTGTAAGAATTTCTCTCTCTTTCACTGTCTTTGTTTCACGGGTTTTGAAAAGTAATTTATTTTTATAATGGGGTTTAGCTGCTTTTCACAGCTCTGTTTATGCCGCTTTACACCCCCTTGACTCACTTACAGAGAGATATCAATACATAGGGTTGAAGATTCTTACTAGTCAGATATATTCTTGTGCGGTGAATAGGGGGTGTTGAGTCCAGTTCACTGAGCAAGGAGTAGGTCTTGTCTACTACATATTGGGGTTATGGAACGGTATCTGAGCTAATTTGAAACCCTTGTTTTATGCATCACCCCACCTCACCTTTCCCGTTCAGCAGCCATAGTGTGTTTTCTGAACGTGCGACTCTGTTCTGTTTTGTAATTCAGTTCAAGTGTAGCGGTTTTTACATTCCCTGTATAAGTGATATCTTATGATAAGTGTCTTTTTCGGTGTGACTTATTTCACTTAGAATCGTCGTACCTAAATCCACTCATCGTGCTGCTACTAGCCTTATGACGTGGATTTCATGGCTGAGTGATATTCCATTGTACATGAGGACCACAACTTCTTTATCCACTTTTCTCTTTCCTAGGATATTTAAGGTGTAATGAAGTGGGGGTTCTTGTCAACAGAGCAGCCCTAAACTTTGGGGTGCCTGTGTCTTGCTGATTTTTAGTTTTCCCAATTTATACGCCCATGAGTGGAAGTGCCCTTTGCTCTCCAAGCTGTGTTTTTTAGATGTTTCAGGACACACCCTACACTTGTCCAGAGTGGCTGTTGGCAATTTACATCCCGCCCATCAGCGTAGCAAGGCTCCCATTTCTCCATGGCCGGTCCTGCATTTCTGGTTTGGACACTTTTTTCCGCATGGCCCTTTTGCCCGCTGGGAAGCGAGACTTCTTTGGAGCGCTGATTTGCCTTTCCAGGTGGCTTGGTTGGCCAAAAAGGGCGTATGCGTTTTTTCCTGAATATATTCAGGAAAAAACGCATACGCCCTTTTTGGCCAAGGGCATCATTGTCCACGTTTTGCCGCTTTTCATGTGCTTTCAAGGCGATTCGAATCTACCTCCTGCAATCTGTTTCCTGCAATTCTGCCTTGCTTTCAAAGCCTCTTCGTTGCCTTCCCTCAATATATTTGTGGACGAGAGTTATCATTTATAACTCTGCAGGTTTGTGAATGGCAGTGCCCCTGAGCTCCATTTTTCCAGTCGCTTTTTTGGGAGCTGCCCGCAAAAGTGCAGGATTGCTTCAGGCCCTCTTCTGGTTCTGGGGGGCAGGCTGAGCTTGTGGTTAATTCTTCTTCCTGATGTGAAAATAGAGTGACCTGTGCCTGTCCCAACCCCTAGAGCTAGTCTCTCATTGGTTCCCCCTCTTCCCGTTCATCCTCAGGACAAATTGCAACCTGTACGGAACAGGAGGTTAAAGGTGCTGATTCTCCAAGGAGGGAGATGGCTACTAAAGCGGCTGGAATGGCGAACCCGAGCACAAGGAGATGAGAAATGAGGTGTGATTTAGAAACCTTTCCCGATCACACGGTGTACCATCTTCTGGGTTTCTCATGCATGTTTTCGACGTAGGAAGATGCCCTTGAACCTGGAGATTTGGGACCCATGGGATGGGTACCATGCAGTATTACTTTAAATGGTTTGCGTTGGCTCATGCATCCTCACCAAACCTCTGAGCCCCAAGAGTGTCCACCCTTATGTCTCAATCAGTTGTGGGTCTAGATATGGTCAATCCAGGTTGCATCACAGCCCCTGAACGAATTTTGTAAGAATTTCTCTCTCTTTCACTGTCTTTGTTTCACGGGTTTTGAAAAGTAATTTATTTTTATAATGGGGTTTAGCTGCTTTTCACAGCTCTGTTTATGCCGCTTTACACCCCCTTGACTCACTTACAGAGAGATATCAATACATAGGGTTGAAGATTCTTACTAGTCAGATATATTCTTGTGCGGTGAATAGGGGGTGTTGAGTCCAGTTCACTGAGCAAGGAGTAGGTCTTGTCTACTACATATTGGGGTTATGGAACGGTATCTGAGCTAATTTGAAACCCTTGTTTTATGCATCACCCCACCTCACCTTTCCCGTTCAGCAGCCATAGTGTGTTTTCTGAACGTGCGACTCTGTTCTGTTTTGTAATTCACTTCAAGTGTAGCGGTTTTTACATTCCCTGTATAAGTGATATCTTATGATAAGTGTCTTTTTCGGTGTGACTTATTTCACTTAGAATCGTCGTACATAAATCCACTCATCGTGCTGCTACTAGCCTTATGACGTGGATTTCATGGCTGAGTGATATTCCATTGTACATGAGGACCACAACTTCTTTATCCACTTTTCTCTTTCCTAGGATATTTAAGGTGTAATGAAGTGGGGGTTTTTGTCAACAGAGCAGCCCTAAACTTTGGGGTGCCTGTGTCTTGATGATTTTTAGTTTTCCCAATTTATACGCCCATGAGTGGAAGTGCCCTATGCTCTCCAAGCTGTGTTTTTTAGATGTTTCAGGACACACCGTACACTTCTCCAGAGTGGCTGTTGGCAATTTACATCCCGCCCATCAGCCTAGCAAGGCTCCCATTTCTCCATGGCCGGTCCTGCATTTCTGGTTTGGACACTTTTTTCCGCATGGCCCTTTTGCCCGCTGGGAAGCGAGACTTCTTTGGAGCGCTGATTTGCCTTTCCAGGTGGCTTGGTTGGCCAAAAAGGGCGTATGCGTTTTTTCCTGAATATATTCAGGAAAAAACGCATACGCCCTTTTTGGCCAAGGGCATCATTGTCCACGTTTTGCCGCTTTTCATGAGCTTTCAAGGCGATTCGAATCTACCTCCTGAAATCTGTTTCCTGCAATTCTGCCTTGCCTTCAAAGCCTCTTCGTTGCCTTCCCTCAATATATTTGTGGACGAGAGTTATCATTTATAACTCTGCAGGTTTGTGAATTGCAGTGCCCCTGAGCTCCATTTTTCCAGTCGCTTTTTTGGGAGCTGGCCGCAAAAGTGCAGGATTGCTTCAGGCCCTCTTCTGGTTCTGGGGGGCAGGCTGAGCTTGTGGTTAATTCTTCTTCCTGATGGGAAAATAGAGTGACCTGTGCCTGTCCCAACCCCTAGAGCTAGTCTCTCATTGGTTCCCCCTCTTCCCGTTCATCCTCAGGACAAATTGCAACCTGTACGGAACAGGAGGTTAAAGGTGCTGATTCTCCAAGGAGGGAGATGGCTAGTAAAGCGGCTGGAATGGCGAACCCGAGCACAAGGAGATGAGAAATGAGGTTTGTTTTAGAAACCTTTCCCGATCACACGGTGTACCATCTTCTGGGTTTCTCATGCATGTTTTCGACGTAGGAAGATGCCCTTGAACCTGGAGATTTGGGACCCATGGGATGCGTACCATGCAGTATTACTTTAAAGGGTCTGCGTTGGCTCATGCAACCTCACCAAACCTCTGAGCCCCAAGAGTGTCCACCCTTATGTCTCAATCAGCTGTGGGTCTAGATATGGTCAATCCAGGTTGCATCACAGCCCCTGAACGAATTTTGTAAGAATTTCTCTCTCTTTCACTGTCTTTGTTTCACGGGTTTTGAAAAGTAATTTATTTTTATAATGGGGTTTAGCTGCTTTTCACGGCTGTGTTTATGCCGCTTTACACCCCCTTGACTCACTTACAGAGAGATATCAATACATAGGGTTGAAGATTCTTACTAGTCAGATATATTCTTGTGCGGTGAATAGGGGGTGTTGAGTCCAGTTCACTGAGCAAGGAGTAGGTCTTGTCTCTTACATGTTGGGTTTATGGAACGGTATCTGAGCTAATTTGAAACCCTTGTTTTATGCATCACCCCACCTCACCTTTCCCGTTCAGCAGCCATAGTGTGTTTTCTGAACGTGCGACTCTGTTCTGTTTTGTAATCCAGTTCAAGTGTAGCAGTTTTTACATTCCCTCTATAAGTGATATCTTATGATAAGTGTCTTTTTCGGTGTGACTTATTTCACTTAGAATCGTCGTACATAAATCCACTCATCGTGCTGCTACTAGCCTTATGACGTGGAATTCATGGCTGAGTGATATTCCATTGTACATGAGGACCACAACTTCTTTATCCACTTTTCTCTTTCCTAGGATATTTAAGGTGTAATGAAGTGGGGGTTCTTGTCAACAGAGCAGCCCTAAACTTTGGGGTGCCTGTGTCTTGCTGATTTTTAGTTTTCCCAATTTATACGCCCATGAGTGGAAGTGCCCTATGCTCTCCAAGCTGTGTTTTTTAGATGTTTCAGGACACACCGTACACTTCTCCAGAGTGGCTGTTGGCAATTTACATCCCGCCCATCAGCGTAGCAAGGCTCCCATTTCTCCATGGCCGGTCCTGCATTTCTGGTTTGGACACTTTTTTCCGCATGGCCCTTTTGCCCGCTGGGAAGCGAGACTTCTTTGGAGCGCTGATTTGCCTTTCCAGGTGGCTTGGTTGGCCAAAAAGGGCGTATGCGTTTTTTCCTGAATATATTCAGGAAAAAACGCATACGCCCTTTTTGGCCAAGGGCATCATTGTCCACGTTTTGCCGCTTTTCATGAGCTTTCAAGGCGATTCGAATCTACCTCCTGAAATCTGTTTCCTGCAATTCTGCCTTGCTTTCAAAGCCTCTTCGTTGCCTTCCCTCAATATATTTGTGGACGAGAGTTATCATTTATAACTCTGCAGGTTTGTGAATGGCAGTGCCCCTGAGCTCCATTTTTCCAGTCGCTTTTTTGGGAGCTGGCCGCAAAAGTACAGGATTCCTTCAGGCTCTCTTCTGGTTCTGGGGGGCAGGCTGAGCTTGTGGTTAATTCTTCTTCCTGATGGGAAAATAGAGTGACCTGTGCCTGTCCCAACCACTAGAGCTAGTCTCTCATTGGTTCCCCCTCTTCCCGTTCATCCTCAGGACAAATTGCAACCTGTACGGAACAGGAGGTTAAAGGTGCTGATTCTCCAAGGAGGGAGATGGCTAGTAAAGCGGCTGGAATGGCGAACCCGAGCACAAGGAGATGAGAAATGAGGTGTGTTTTAGAAACCTTTCCCGATCACACGGTGTACCATCTTCTGGGTTTCTCATGCATGTTTTCGACGTAGGAAGATGCCCTTGAACCTGGAGATTTGGGACCCATGGGATGCGTACCATGCAGTATTACTTTAAAGGGTCTGCGTTGGCTCATGCAACCTCACCAAACCTCTGAGCCCCAAGAGTGTCCACCCTTATGTCTCAATCAGCTGTGGGTCTAGATATGGTCAATCCAGGTTGCATCACAGCCCCTGAACGAATTTTGTAAGAATTTCTCTCTCTTTCACTGTCTTTGTTTCACGGGTTTTGAAAAGTAATTTATTTTTATAATGGGGTTTAGCTGCTTTTCACGGCTGTGTTTATGCCGCTTTACACCCCCTTGACTCACTTACAGAGAGATATCAATACATAGGGTTGAAGATTCTTACTAGTCAGATATATTCTTGTGCGGTGAATAGGGGGTGTTGAGTCCAGTTCACTGAGCAAGGAGTAGGTCTTGTCTACTACATATTGGGTTTATGGAACGGTATCTGAGCTAATTTGAAACCCTTGTTTTATGCATCACCCCACCTCACCTTTCCCGTTCAGCAGCCATAGTGTGTTTTCTGAACGTGCGACTCTGTTCTGTTTTGTAATTCAGTTCAAGTGTAGCGGTTTTTACATTCCCTCTATACGTGATATCTTATGATAAGTGTCTTTTTCGGTGTGACTTATTTCACTTAGAATCGTCGTACATAAATCCACTCATCGTGCTGCTACTAGCCTTATGACGTGGATTTCATGGCTGAGTGATATTCCATTGTACATGAGGACCACAACTTCTTTATCCACTTTTCTCTTTCCTAGGATATTTAAGGTGTAATGAAGTGGGGGTTCTTGTCAACAGAGCAGCCCTAAACTTTGGGGTGCCTGTGTCTTGCTGATTTTTACTTTTCCCAATTTATACGCCCATGAGTGGAAGTGCCCTATGCTCTCCAAGCTGTGTTTTTTAGATGTTTCAGGACACACCGTACACTTGTCCAGAGTGGCTGTTGGCAATTTACATCCCGCCCATCAGCGTAGCAAGGCTCCCATTTCTCCATGGCCGGTCCTGCATTTCTGGTTTGGACACTTTTTTCCGCATGGCCCTTTTGCCCGCTGGGAAGCGAGACTTCTTTGGAGCGCTGATTTGCCTTTCCAGGTGGCTTGGTTGGCCAAAAAGGGCGTATGCGTTTTTTCCTGAATATATTCAGGAAAAAACGCATACGCCCTTTTTGGCCAAGGGCATCATTGTCCACGTTTTGCCGCTTTTCATGAGCTTTCAAGGCGATTCGAATCTACCTCCTGAAATCTGTTTCCTGCAATTCTGCCTTGCTTTCAAAGCCTCTTCGTTGCCTTCCCTCAATATATTTGTGGACGAGAGTTATCATTTATAACTCTGCAGGTTTGTGAATTGCAGTGCCCCTGAGCTCCATTTTTCCAGTCGCTTTTTTGGGAGCTGGCCGCAAAAGTGCAGGATTCCTTCAGGCCCTCTTCTGGTTCTGGGGGGCAGGCTGAGCTTGTGGTTAATTCTTCTTCCTGATGGGAAAATAGAGTGACCTGTGCCTGTCCCAACCCCTAGAGCTAGTCTCTCATTGGTTCCCCCTCTTCCCGTTCATCCTCAGGACAAATTGCAACCTGTACGGAACAGGAGGTTAAAGGTGCTGATTCTCCAAGGAGGGAGATGGCTAGTAAAGCGGCTGGAATGGCGAACCCGAGCACAAGGAGATGAGAAATGAGGTTTGTTTTAGAAACCTTTCCCGATCACACGGTGTACCATCTTCTGGGTTTCTCATGCATGTTTTCGACGTAGGAAGATGCCCTTGAACCTGGAGATTTGGGACCCATGGGATGCGTACCATGCAGTATTACTTTAAAGGGTCTGCGTTGGCTCATGCAACCTCACCAAACCTCTGAGCCCCAAGAGTGTCCACCCTTATGTCTCAATCAGCTGTGGGTCTAGATATGGTCAATCCAGGTTGCATCACAGCCCCTGAACGAATTTTGTAAGAATTTCTCTCTCTTTCACTGTCTTTGTTTCACGGGTTTTGAAAAGTAATTTATTTTTATAATGGGGTTTAGCTGCTTTTCACGGCTGTGTTTATGCCGCTTTACACCCCCTTGACTCACTTACAGAGAGATATCAATACATAGGGTTGAAGATTCTTACTAGTCAGATATATTCTTGTGCGGTGAATAGGGGGTGTTGAGTCCAGTTCACTGAGCAAGGAGTAGGTCTTGTCTCTTACATGTTGGGTTTATGGAACGGTATCTGAGCTAATTTGAAACCCTTGTTTTATGCATCACCCCACCTCACCTTTCCCGTTCAGCAGCCATAGTGTGTTTTCTGAACGTGCGACTCTGTTCTGTTTTGTAATCCAGTTCAAGTGTAGCGGTTTTTACATTCCCTCTATAAGTGATATCTTATGATAAGTGTCTTTTTCGGTGTGACTTATTTCACTTAGAATCGTCGTACATAAATCCACTCATCGTGCTGCTACTAGCCTTATGACGTGGAATTCATGGCTGAGTGATATTCCATTGTACATGAGGACCACAACTTCTTTATCCACTTTTCTCTTTCCTAGGATATTTAAGGTGTAATGAAGTGGGGGTTCTTGTCAACAGAGCAGCCCTAAACTTTGGGGTGCCTGTGTCTTGCTGATTTTTAGTTTTCCCAATTTATACGCCCATGAGTGGAAGTGCCCTATGCTCTCCAAGCTGTGTTTTTTAGATGTTTCAGGACACACCGTACACTTCTCCAGAGTGGCTGTTGGCAATTTACATCCCGCCCATCAGCGTAGCAAGGCTCCCATTTCTCCATGGCCGGTCCTGCATTTCTGGTTTGGACACTTTTTTCCGCATGGCCCTTTTGCCCGCTGGGAAGCGAGACTTCTTTGGAGCGCTGATTTGCCTTTCCAGGTGGCTTGGTTGGCCAAAAAGGGCGTATGCGTTTTTTCCTGAATATATTCAGGAAAAAACGCATACGCCCTTTTTGGCCAAGGGCATCATTGTCCACGTTTTGCCGCTTTTCATGAGCTTTCAAGGCGATTCGAATCTACCTCCTGAAATCTGTTTCCTGCAATTCTGCCTTGCTTTCAAAGCCTCTTCGTTGCCTTCCCTCAATATATTTGTGGACGAGAGTTATCATTTATAACTCTGCAGGTTTGTGAATGGCAGTGCCCCTGAGCTCCATTTTTCCAGTCGCTTTTTTGGGAGCTGGCCGCAAAAGTACAGGATTCCTTCAGGCTCTCTTCTGGTTCTGGGGGGCAGGCTGAGCTTGTGGTTAATTCTTCTTCCTGATGGGAAAATAGAGTGACCTGTGCCTGTCCCAACCACTAGAGCTAGTCTCTCATTGGTTCCCCCTCTTCCCGTTCATCCTCAGGACAAATTGCAACCTGTACGGAACAGGAGGTTAAAGGTGCTGATTCTCCAAGGAGGGAGATGGCTAGTAAAGCGGCTGGAATGGCGAACCCGAGCACAAGGAGATGAGAAATGAGGTGTGTTTTAGAAACCTTTCCCGATCACACGGTGTACCATCTTCTGGGTTTCTCATGCATGTTTTCGACGTAGGAAGATGCCCTTGAACCTGGAGATTTGGGACCCATGGGATGCGTACCATGCAGTATTACTTTAAAGGGTCTGCGTTGGCTCATGCAACCTCACCAAACCTCTGAGCCCCAAGAGTGTCCACCCTTATGTCTCAATCAGCTGTGGGTCTAGATATGGTCAATCCAGGTTGCATCACAGCCCCTGAACGAATTTTGTAAGAATTTCTCTCTCTTTCACTGTCTTTGTTTCACGGGTTTTGAAAAGTAATTTATTTTTATAATGGGGTTTAGCTGCTTTTCACGGCTGTGTTTATGCCGCTTTACACCCCCTTGACTCACTTACAGAGAGATATCAATACATAGGGTTGAAGATTCTTACTAGTCAGATATATTCTTGTGCGGTGAATAGGGGGTGTTGAGTCCAGTTCACTGAGCAAGGAGTAGGTCTTGTCTACTACATATTGGGTTTATGGAACGGTATCTGAGCTAATTTGAAACCCTTGTTTTATGCATCACCCCACCTCACCTTTCCCGTTCAGCAGCCATAGTGTGTTTTCTGAACGTGCGACTCTGTTCTGTTTTGTAATTCAGTTCAAGTGTAGCGGTTTTTACATTCCCTCTATAAGTGATATCTTATGATAAGTGTCTTTTTCGGTGTGACTTATTTCACTTAGAATCGTCGTACATAAATCCACTCATCGTGCTGCTACTAGCCTTATGACGTGGATTTCATGGCTGAGTGATATTCCATTGTACATGAGGACCACAACTTCTTTATCCACTTTTCTCTTTCCTAGGATATTTAAGGTGTAATGAAGTGGGGGTTCTTGTCAACAGAGCAGCCCTAAACTTTGGGGTGCCTGTGTCTTGCTGATTTTTACTTTTCCCAATTTATACGCCCATGAGTGGAAGTGCCCTATGCTCTCCAAGCTGTGTTTTTTAGATGTTTCAGGACACACCGTACACTTGTCCAGAGTGGCTGTTGGCAATTTACATCCCGCCCATCAGCGTAGCAAGGCTCCCATTTCTCCATGGCCGGTCCTGCATTTCTGGTTTGGACACTTTTTTCCGCATGGCCCTTTTGCCCGCTGGGAAGCGAGACTTCTTTGGAGCGCTGATTTGCCTTTCCAGGTGGCTTGGTTGGCCAAAAAGGGCGTATGCGTTTTTTCCTGAATATATTCAGGAAAAAACGCATACGCCCTTTTTGGCCAAGGGCATCATTGTCCACGTTTTGCCGCTTTTCATGAGCTTTCAAGGCGATTCGAATCTACCTCCTGAAATCTGTTTCCTGCAATTCTGCCTTGCTTTCAAAGCCTCTTCGTTGCCTTAGCTCAATATATTTGTGGACGAGAGTTATCATTTATAACTCTGCAGGTTTGTGAATTGCAGTGCCCCTGAGCTCCATTTTTCCAGTCGCTTTTTTGGGAGCTGGCCGCAAAAGTGCAGGATTCCTTCAGGCCCTCTTCTGGTTCTGGGGGGCAGGCTGAGCTTGTGGTTAATTCTTCTTCCTGATGGGAAAATAGAGTGACCTGTGCCTGTCCCAACCACTAGAGCTAGTCTGTCATTGGTTCCCCCTCTTCCCGTTCATCCTCAGGACAAATTGCAACCTGTACGGAACAGGAGGTTAAAGGTGCTGATTCTCCAAGGAGGGAGATGGCTAGTAAAGCGGCTGGAATGGCGAACCCGAGCACAAGGAGATGAGAAATGAGGTTTGTTTTAGAAACCTTTCCCGATCACACGGTGTACCATCTTCTGGGTTTCTCATGCATGTTTTCGACGTAGGAAGATGCCCTTGAACCTGGAGATTTGGGACCCATGGGATGCGTACCATGCAGTATTACTTTAAAGGGTCTGCGTTGGCTCATGCAACCTCACCAAACCTCTGAGCCCCAAGAGTGTCCACCCTTATGTCTCAATCAGCTGTGGGTCTAGATATGGTCAATCCAGGTTGCATCACAGCCCCTGAACGAATTTTGTAAGAATTTCTCTCTCTTTCACTGTCTTTGTTTCACGGGTTTTGAAAAGTAATTTATTTTTATAATGGGGTTTAGCTGCTTTTCACGGCTGTGTTTATGCCGCTTTACACCCCCTTGACTCACTTACAGAGAGATATCAATACATAGGGTTGAAGATTCTTACTAGTCAGATATATTCTTGTGCGGTGAATAGGGGGTGTTGAGTCCAGTTCACTGAGCAAGGAGTAGGTCTTGTCTACTACATATTGGGTTCATGGAACGGTATCTGAGCTAATTTGAAACCCTTGTTTTATGCATCACCCCACCTCACCTTTCCCGTTCAGCAGCCATAGTGTGTTTTCTGAACGTGCGACTCTGTTCTGTTTTGTAATTCAGTTCAAGTGTAGCGGTTTTTACATTCCCTCTATAAGTGATATCTTATGATAAGTGTCTTTTTCGGTGTGACTTATTTCACTTAGAATCGTCGTACATAAATCCACTCATCGTGCTGCTACTAGCCTTATGACGTGGATTTCATGGCTGAGTGATATTCCATTGTACATGAGGACCACAACTTCTTTATCCACTTTTCTCTTTCCTAGGATATTTAAGGTGTAATGAAGTGGGGGTTCTTGTCAACAGAGCAGCCCTAAACTTTGGGGTGCCTGTGTCTTGCTGATTTTTAGTTTTCCCAATTTATACGACCATGAGTGGAAGTGCCCTATGCTCTCCAAGCTGTGTTTTTTAGATGTTTCAGGACACACCGTACACTTGTCCAGAGTGGCTGTTGGCAATTTACATCCCGCCCATCAGCGTAGCAAGGCTCCCATTTCTCCATGGCCGGTCCTGCATTTCTGGTTTGGACACTTTTTTCCGCATGGCCCTTTTGCCCGCTGGGAAGCGAGACTTCTTTGGAGCGCTGATTTGCCTTTCCAGGTGGTTTGGTTGGCCAAAAAGGGCGTATGCGTTTTTTCCTGAATATATTCAGGAAAAAACGCATACGCCCTTTTTGGCCAAGGGCATCATTGTCCACGTTTTGCCGCTTTTCATGTGCTTTCAAGGCGATTCGAATCTACCTCCTGAAATCTGTTTCCTGCAATTCTGCCTTGCTTTCAAAGCCTCTTCGTTGCCTTCCCTCAATATATTTGTGGACGAGAGTTATCATTTATAATTCTGCAGGTTTGTGAATGGCAGTGCCCCTGAGCTCCATTTTTCCAGTCGCTTTTTTGGGAGCTGGCCGCAAAAGTACAGGATTCCTTCAGGCTCTCTTCTGGTTCTGGGGGGCAGGCTGAGCTTGTGGTTAATTCTTCTTCCTGATGGGAAAATAGAGTGACCTGTGCCTGTCCCAACCACTAGAGCTAGTCTCTCATTGGTTCCCCCTCTTCCCGTTCATCCTCAGGACAAATTGCAACCTGTACGGAACAGGAGGTTAAAGGTGCTGATTCTCCAAGGAGGGAGATGGCTAGTAAAGCGGCTGGAATGGCGAACCCGAGCACAAGGAGATGAGAAATGAGGTGTGTTTTAGAAACCTTTCCCGATCACACGGTGTACCATCTTCTGGGTTTCTCATGCATGTTTTCGACGTAGGAAGATGCCCTTGAACCTGGAGATTTGGGACCCATGGGATGCGTACCATGCAGTATTACTTTAAAGGGTCTGCGTTGGCTCATGCAACCTCACCAAACCTCTGAGCCCCAAGAGTGTCCACCCTTATGTCTCAATCAGCTGTGGGTCTAGATATGGTCAATCCAGGTTGCATCACAGCCCCTGAACGAATTTTGTAAGAATTTCTCTCTCTTTCACTGTCTTTGTTTCACGGGTTTTGAAAAGTAATTTATTTTTATAATGGGGTTTAGCTGCTTTTCACGGCTGTGTTTATGCCGCTTTACACCCCCTTGACTCACTTACAGAGAGATATCAATACATAGGGTTGAAGATTCTTACTAGTCAGATATATTCTTGTGCGGTGAATAGGGGGTGTTGAGTCCAGTTCACTGAGCAAGGAGTAGGTCTTGTCTACTACATATTGGGTTTATGGAACGGTATCTGAGCTAATTTGAAACCCTTGTTTTATGCATCACCCCACCTCACCTTTCCCGTTCAGCAGCCATAGTGTGTTTTCTGAACGTGCGACTCTGTTCTGTTTTGTAATTCAGTTCAAGTGTAGCGGTTTTTACATTCCCTCTATAAGTGATATCTTATGATAAGTGTCTTTTTCGGTGTGACTTATTTCACTTAGAATCGTCGTACATAAATCCACTCATCGTGCTGCTACTAGCCTTATGACGTGGATTTCATGGCTGAGTGATATTCCATTGTACATGAGGACCACAACTTCTTTATCCACTTTTCTCTTTCCTAGGATATTTAAGGTGTAATGAAGTGGGGGTTCTTGTCAACAGAGCAGCCCTAAACTTTGGGGTGCCTGTGTCTTGCTGATTTTTACTTTTCCCAATTTATACGCCCATGAGTGGAAGTGCCCTATGCTCTCCAAGCTGTGTTTTTTAGATGTTTCAGGACACACCGTACACTTGTCCAGAGTGGCTGTTGGCAATTTACATCCCGCCCATCAGCGTAGCAAGGCTCCCATTTCTCCATGGCCGGTCCTGCATTTCTGGTTTGGACACTTTTTTCCGCATGGCCCTTTTGACCGCTGGGAAGCGAGACTTCTTTGGAGCGCTGATTTGCCTTTCCAGGTGGCTTGGTTGGCCAAAAAGGGCGTATGCGTTTTTTCCTGAATATATTCAGGAAAAAACGCATACGCCCTTTTTGGCCAAGGGCATCATTGTCCACGTTTTGCCGCTTTTCATGAGCTTTCAAGGCGATTCGAATCTACCTCCTGAAATCTGTTTCCTGCAATTCTGCCTTGCTTTCAAAGCCTCTTCGTTGCCTTAGCTCAATATATTTGTGGACGAGAGTTATCATTTATAACTCTGCAGGTTTGTGAATTGCAGTGCCCCTGAGCTCCATTTTTCCAGTCGCTTTTTTGGGAGCTGGCCGCAAAAGTGCAGGATTCCTTCAGGCCCTCTTCTGGTTCTGGGGGGCAGGCTGAGCTTGTGGTTAATTCTTCTTCCTGATGGGAAAATAGAGTGACCTGTGCCTGTCCCAACCACTAGAGCTAGTCTCTCATTGGTTCCCCCTCTTCCCGTTCATCCTCAGGACAAATTGCAACCTGTACGGAACAGGAGGTTAAAGGTGCTGATTCTCCAAGGAGGGAGATGGCTAGTAAAGCGGCTGGAATGGCGAACCCGAGCACAAGGAGATGAGAAATGAGGTTTGTTTTAGAAACCTTTCCCGATCACACGGTGTACCATCTTCTGGGTTTCTCATGCATGTTTTCGACGTAGGAAGATGCCCTTGAACCTGGAGATTTGGGACCCATGGGATGCGTACCATGCAGTATTACTTTAAAGGGTCTGCGTTGGCTCATGCAACCTCACCAAACCTCTGAGCCCCAAGAGTGTCCACCCTTATGTCTCAATCAGCTGTGGGTCTAGATATGGTCAATCCAGGTTGCATCACAGCCCCTGAACGAATTTTGTAAGAATTTCTCTCTCTTTCACTGTCTTTGTTTCACGGGTTTTGAAAAGTAATTTATTTTTATAATGGGGTTTAGCTGCTTTTCACGGCTGTGTTTATGCCGCTTTACACCCCCTTGACTCACTTACAGAGAGATATCAATACATAGGGTTGAAGATTCTTACTAGTCAGATATATTCTTGTGCGGTGAATAGGGGGTGTTGAGTCCAGTTCACTGAGCAAGGAGTAGGTCTTGTCTACTACATATTGGGTTCATGGAACGGTATCTGAGCTAATTTGAAACCCTTGTTTTATGCATCACCCCACCTCACCTTTCCCGTTCAGCAGCCATAGTGTGTTTTCTGAACGTGCGACTCTGTTCTGTTTTGTAATTCAGTTCAAGTGTAGCGGTTTTTACATTCCCTCTATAAGTGATATCTTATGATAAGTGTCTTTTTCGGTGTGACTTATTTCACTTAGAATCGTCGTACATAAATCCACTCATCGTGCTGCTACTAGCCTTATGACGTGGATTTCATGGCTGAGTGATATTCCATTGTACATGAGGACCACAACTTCTTTATCCACTTTTCTCTTTCCTAGGATATTTAAGGTGTAATGAAGTGGGGGTTCTTGTCAACAGAGCAGCCCTAAACTTTGGGGTGCCTGTGTCTTGCTGATTTTTAGTTTTCCCAATTTATACGACCATGAGTGGAAGTGCCCTATGCTCTCCAAGCTGTGTTTTTTAGATGTTTCAGGACACACCGTACACTTGTCCAGAGTGGCTGTTGGCAATTTACATCCCGCCCATCAGCGTAGCAAGGCTCCCATTTCTCCATGGCCGGTCCTGCATTTCTGGTTTGGACACTTTTTTCCGCATGGCCCTTTTGCCCGCTGGGAAGCGAGACTTCTTTGGAGCGCTGATTTGCCTTTCCAGGTGGTTTGGTTGGCCAAAAAGGGCGTATGCGTTTTTTCCTGAATATATTCAGGAAAAAAGGCATACGCCCTTTTTGGCCAAGGGCATCATTGTCCACGTTTTGCCGCTTTTCATGTGCTTTCAAGGCGATTCGAATCTACCTCCTGAAATCTGTTTCCTGCAATTCTGCCTTGCTTTCAAAGCCTCTTCGTTGCCTTCCCTCAATATATTTGTGGACGAGAGTTATCATTTATAACTCTGCAGGTTTGTGAATGGCAGTGCCCCTGAGCTCCATTTTTCCAGTCGCTTTTTTGGGAGCTGGCCGCAAAAGTGCAGGATTGCTTCAGGCCCACTTCTCGTTCTGGGGGGCAGGCTGAGCTTGTGGTTAATTATTCTTCCTGATGAGAAAATAGAGTGACCTGTGCCTGTCCCAACCCCTAGAGCTAGTCTCTCATTGGTTCCCCCTCTTCCCGTTCATCCTCAGGACAAATTGCAACCTGTACGGAACAGGAGGTTAAAGGTGCTGATTCTCCAAGGAGGGAGATGGCTAGTAAAGCGGCTGGAATGGCGAACCCGAGCACAAGGAGATGAGAAATGAGGTGTGTTTTAGAAACCTTTCCCGATCACACGGTGTACCATCTTCTGGGTTTCTCATGCATGTTTTCGACGTAGGAAGATGCCCTTGAACCTGGAGATTTGGGACCCATGGGATGCGTACCATGCAGTATTACTTTAAAGGGTCTGTGTTGGCTCATGCAACCTCACCAAACCTCTGAGCCCCAAGAGTGTCCACCCTTATGTCTCAATCAGCTGTGGGTCTAGATATGGTCAATCCAGGTTGCATCACAGCCCCTGAACGAATTTTGTAAGAATTTCTCTCTCTTTCACTGTCTTTGTTTCACGGGTTTTGAAAAGTAATTTATTTTTATAATGGGGTTTAGCTGCTTTTCTCGGCTGTGTTTATGCCGCTTTACACCCCCTTGACTCACTTACAGAGAGATATCAATACATAGGGTTGAAGATTCTTACTAGTCAGATATATTCTTGTGCGGTGAATAGGGGGTGTTGAGTCCAGTTCACTGAGCAAGGAGTAGGTCTTGTCTACTACATATTGGGTTTATGGAACGGTATCTGAGCTAATTTGAAACCCTTGTTTTATGCATCACCCCACCTCACCTTTCCCGTTCAGCAGCCATAGTGTGTTTTCTGAACGTGCGACTCTGTTCTGTTTTGTAATTCAGTTCAAGTGTAGCGGTTTTTACATTCCCTCTATAAGTGATATCTTATGATAAGTGTCTTTTTCGGTGTGACTTATTTCACTTAGAATCGTCGTACATAAATCCACTCATCGTGCTGCTACTAGCCTTATGACGTGGATTTCATGGCTGAGTGATATTCCATTGTACATGAGGACCACAACTTCTTTATCCACTTTTCTCTTTCCTAGGATATTTAAGGTGTAATGAAGTGGGGGTTCATGTCAACAGAGCAGCCCTAAACTTTGGGGTGCCTGTGTCTTGCTGATTTTTAGTTTTCCCAATTTATACGCCCATGAGTGGAAGTGCCCTATGCTCTCCAAGCTGTGTTTTTTAGATGTTTCAGGACACACCGTACACTTGTCCAGAGTGGCTGTTGGCAATTTACATCCCGCCCATCAGCGTAGCAAGGCTCCCATTTCTCCATGGCCGGTCCTGCATTTCTGGTTTGGACACTTTTTTCCGCATGGCCCTTTTGCCCGCTGGGAAGCCAGACTTCGTTGGAGCGCTGATTTGCCTTTCCAGGTGGCTTGGTTGGCCAAAAAGGGCGTATGCGTTTTTTCCTGAATATATTCAGGAAAAAACGCATACGCCCTTTTTGGCCAAGGGCATCATTGTCCACGTTTTGCCGCTTTTCATGTGCTTTCAAGGCGATTCGAATCTACCTCCTGAAATCTGTTTCCTGCAATTCTGCCTTGCTTTCAAAGCCTCTTCGTTGCCTTCCCTCAATATATTTGTGGACGAGAGTTATCATTTATAACTCTGCAGGTTTGTGAATGGCAGTGCCCCTGAGCTCCATTTTTCCAGTCGCTTTTTTGGGAGCTGGCCGCAAAAGTGCAGGATTGCTTCAGGCCCTCTTCTGGTTCTGGGGGGCAGGCTGAGCTTGTGGTTAATTCTTCTTCCTGATGGGAAAATAGAGTGACCTGTGCCTGTCCCAACCCCTAGAGCTAGTCTCTCATTGGTTCCCCCTCTTCCCGTTCATCCTCAGGACAAATTGCAACCTGTACGGAACAGGAGGTTAAAGGTGCTGATTCTCCAAGGAGGGAGATGGCTACTAAAGCGGCTGGAATGGCGAACCCGAGCACAAGGAGATGAGAAATGAGGTGTGTTTTAGAAACCTTTCCCGATCACACGGTGTACCATCTTCTGGGTTTCTCATGCATGTTTTCGACGTAGGAAGATGCCCTTGAACCTGGAGATTTGGGACCCATGGGATGCGTACCATGCAGTATTACTTTAAAGGGTCTGCGTTGGCTCATGCAACCTCACCAAACCTCTGAGCCCCAAGAGTGTCCACACTTATGTCTCAATCAGCTGTGGGTCTAGATATGGTCAATCCAGGTTGCATAACAGCCCCTGAACGAATTTTGTAAGAATTTCTCTCTCTTTCACTGTCTTTGTTTCACGGGTTTTGAAAAGTAATTTATTTTTATAATGGGGTTTAGCTGCTTTTCACGGCTGTGTTTATGCCGCTTTACACCCCCTTGACTCACTTACAGAGAGATATCAATACATAGGGTTGAAGATTCTTACTAGTCAGATATATTCTTGTGCGGTGAATAGGGGGTGTTGAGTCCAGTTCACTGAGCAAGGAGTAGGTCTTGTCTACTACATATTGGGTTTATGGAACGGTATCTGAGCTAATTTGAAACCCTTGTTTTATGCATCACCCCACCTCACCTTTCCCGTTCAGCAGCCATAGTGTGTTTTCTGAACGTGCGAATCTGTTCTGTTTTGTAATTCAGTTCAAGTGTAGCGGTTTTTACATTCCCTCTATAAGTGATATCTTATGATAAGTGTCTTTTTCGGTGTGACTTATTTCACTTAGAATCGTCGTACATAAATCCACTCATCGTGCTGCTACTAGCCTTATGACGTGGATTTCATGGCTGAGTGATATTCCATTGTACATGAGGACCACAACTTCTTTATCCACTTTTCTCTTTCCTAGGATATTTAAGGTGTAATGAAGTGGGGGTTCTTGTCAACAGAGCAGCCCTAAACTTTGGGGTGCCTGTGTCTTGATGATTTTTAGTTTTCCCAATTTATACGCCCATGAGTGGAAGTGCCCTATGCTCTCCAAGCTGTGTTTTTTAGATGTTTCAGGACACACCGTACACTTGTCCAGAGTGGCTGTTGGCAATTTACATCCCGCCCATCAGCGTAGCAAGGCTCCCATTTCTCCATGGCCTGTCCTGCATTTCTGGTTTGGACACTTTTTTCCGCATGGCCCTTTTGCCCGCTGGGAAGCGAGACTTCTTTGGAGCGCTGATTTGCCTTTCCAGGTGGTTTGGTTGGCCAAAAAGTGCGTATGCGTTTTTTCCTGAATATATTCAGGAAAAAACGCATACGCCCTTTTTGGCCAAGGGCATCATTGTCCACGTTTTGCCGCTTTTCATGTGCTTTCATGGCGATTCGAATCTACCTCCTGAAATCTGTTTCCTGCAATTCTGCCTTGCTTTCAAAGCCTCTTCGTTGCCTTCCCTCAATATATTTGTGGACGAGAGTTATCATTTATAACTCTGCAGGTTTGTGAATGGCAGTGCCCCTGAGCTCCATTTTTCCAGTCGCTTTTTAGGGAGCTGGCCGCAAAATTGCAGGATTGCTTCAGGCCCTCTTCTGGTTCTGGGGGGCAGGCTGAGCTTGTTGTTAATTCTTCTTCCTGATGGGAAAATAGAGTGACCTGTGCCTGTCCCAACCCCTAGAGCTAGTCTCTCATTGGTTCCCCCTCTTCCCGTTCATCCTCAGGACAAATTGCAACCTGTACGGAACAGGAGGTTAAAGGTGCTGATTCTCCAAGGAGGGAGATGGCTAGTAAAGCAGCTGGAATGGCGAACCCGAGCACAAGGAGATGAGAAATGAGGTGTGTTTTAGAAACCTTTCCCGATCACACGGTGTACCATCTTCTGGGTTTCTCATGCATGTTTTCGACGTAGGAAGATGCCCTTGAACCTGGAGATTTGGGACCCATGGGATGCGTACCATGCAGTATTACTTTAAAGGGTCTGTGTTGGCTCATGCAACCTCACCAAACCTCTGAGCCCCAAGAGTGTCCACCCTTATGTCTCAATCAGCTGTGGGTCTAGATATGGTCAATCCAGGTTGCATCACAGCCCCTGAACGAATTTTGTAAGAATTTCTCTCTCTTTCACTGTCTTTGTTTCACGGGTTTTGAAAAGTAATTTATTTTTATAATGGGGTTTAGCTGCTTTTCACGGCTGTGTTTATGCCGCTTTACACCCCCTTGACTCACTTACAGAGAGATATCAATACATAGGGTTGAAGATTCTTACTAGTCAGATATATTCTTGTGCGGTGAATAGGGGGTGTTGAGTCCAGTTCACTGAGCAAGGAGTAGGTCTTGTCTACTACATATTGGGTTTATGGAACGGTATCTGAGCTAATTTGAAACCCTTGTTTTATGCATCACCCCACCTCACCTTTCCCGTTCAGCAGCCATAGTGTGTTTTCTGAACGTGTGACTCTGTTCTGTTTTGTAATTCAGTTCAAGTGTAGCGGTTTTTACATTCCCTCTATAAGTGATATCTTATGATAAGTGTCTTTTTCAGTGTGACTTATTTCACTTAGAATCGTCGTACCTAAATCTACTCATCGTGCTGCTCCTAGCCTTATGACGTGGATTTCATGGCTGAGTGATATTCCATTGTACATGAGGACCACAACTTCTTTATCCACTTTTCTCTTTCCTAGGATATTTAAGGTGTAATGAAGTGGGGGTTCTTGTCAACAGAGCAGCCCTAAACTTTGGGGTGCCTGTGTCTTGCTGATTTTTAGTTTTCCCAATTTATACGCCCATGAGTGGAAGTGCCCTATGCTCTCCAAGCTGTGTTTTTTAGATGTTTCAGGACACACCATACACTTGTCCAGAGTGGCTGTTGGCAATTTACATACCGCCCATCAGCGTAGCAAGGCTCCCATTTCTCCATGGCCGGTCCTGCATTTCTGGTTTGGACACTTTTTTCCGCATGGCCCTTTTGCCCGCTGGGAAGCGAGACTTCTTTGGAGCGCTGATTTGCCTTTCCAGGTGGCTTGGTTGGCCAAAAAGGGCGTATGCATTTTTTCCTGAATATATTCAGGAAAAAACGCATACGCCCTTTTTGGCCAAGGGCATCATTGTCCACGTTTTGCCGCTTTTCATGTGCTTTCAAGGCGATTCGAATCTACCTCCTGAAATCTGTTTCCTGCAATTCTGCCTTGCTTTCAAAGCCTCTTCGTTGCCTTTCCTCAATATATTTGTGGACGAGAGTTATCAATTATACATCTGCAGGTTTGTGAATTGCAGTGCCCCTGAGCTCCATGTTTCAAGTCGCTTTTTTGGGAGCTGGCTGCAAAAGCGCAGGATTGCTTCAGGCCCTATTCTGGTTCCGGTCGGCAGGCTAAGCCTGTGGTTAATTCTTCTTCCTGATGGGAAAATAGAGTGACCTGTGCCTGTCCCAACCCCTAGAGCTAGTCTCTCATTGGTTCCCCCTCTTCCCGTTCATCCTCAGGACAAATTGCAACCTGTACGGAACAGGAGGTTAAAGGTGCTGATTCTCCAAGGAGGGAGATGGCTAGTAAAGCGGCTGGAATGGCGAACCCGAGCACAAGGAGATGAGAAATGAGGTGCGTTTTAGAAACCTTTCCCGATCACACGGTGTACCATCTTCTGGGTTTCTCATGCATGTTTTCGACGTAGGAAGATGCCCTTGAACCTGGAGATTTGGGACCCATGGGATGCGTACCATGCAGTATTACTTGAAAGGGTCTGCGTTGGCTCATGCAACCTCACCAAACCTCTGAGCCCCAAGAGTGTCCACCCTTATGTCTCAATCAGCTGTGGGTCTAGATATGGTCAATCCAGGTTGCATCACAGCCCCTGAACGAATTTTGTAAGAATTTCTCTCTCTTTCACTGTCTTTGTTTCACTGGGTTTGAAAAGTAATTTATTTTTATAATGGGGTTTAGCTGCTTTTCACGGCTGTGTTTATGCCGCTTTACACCCCGTTGACTCACTTACAGAGAGATATCAATACATAGGATTGAAGATTCTTACTAGTCAGATATATTCTTGTGCGGTGAATAGGGGGTGTTGAGTCCAGTTCACTGAGCAAGGAGTAGGTCTTGTCTACTACATATTGGGTTTATGGAACGGTATCTGAGCTAATTTGAAACCCTTGTTTTATGCATCACCCCACCTCACCTTTCCCGTTCAGCAGCCATAGTGTGTTTTCTGAACGTGTGACTCTGTTCTGTTTTGTAATTCAGTTCAAGTGTAGCGGTTTTTACATTCCCTCTATAAGTGATATCTTATGATAAGTGTCTTTTTCTGTGTGACTTATTTCACTTAGAATCGTCGTACCTAAATCTACTCATCGTGCTGCTCCTAGCCTTATGACGTGGATTTCATGGCTGAGTGATATTCCATTGTACATGAGGACCACAACTTCTTTATCCACTTTTCTCTTTCCTAGGATATTTAAGGTGTAATGAAGTGGGGGTTCTTGTCAACAGAGCAGCCCTAAACTTTGGGGTGCCTGTGTCTTGCTGATTTTTAGTTTTCCCAATTTATACGCCCATGAGTGGAAGTGCCCTATGCTCTCCAAGCTGTGTTTTTTAGATGTTTCAGGACACACCGTACACTTGTCCAGAGTGGCTGTTGGCAATTTACATCCCGCCCATCAGCGTAGCAAGGCTCCCATTTCTCCATGGCCGGTCCTGCATTTCTGGTTTGGACACTTTTTTCCGCATGGCCCTTTTGCCCGCTGGGAAGTGAGACTTCTTTGGAGCGCTGATTTGCCTTTCCAGGTGGCTTGGTTGGCCAAAAAGTGCGTATGCGTTTTTTCCTGAATATGTTCAGGAAAAAACGCATACGCCCTTTTTGGCCAAGGGCATCATTGTCCACGTTTTGCCGCTTTTCATGTGCTTTCAAGGCGATTCGAATCTACCTCCTGAAATCTGTTTCCTGCAATTCTGCCTTGCTTTCAAAGCCTCTTCGTTGCCTTCCCTCAATACATTTGTGGACGAGAGTTATCAATTATAAATCTGCAGGTTTGTGAATTGCAGTGTCCCTGAGCTCCATTTTTCCAGTCGCTTTTTTGGGAGCTGGCCGCAAAAGCGCAGGATTGCTTCAGGCCCTATTCTGGTTCCGGTCGGCAGGCTAAGCCTGTGGTTAATTCTTCTTCCTGATGGGAAAATAGAGTGACCTGTGCCTGTCCCAACCCCTAGAGCTAGTCTCTCATTGGTTCCCCCTCTTCCCGTTCATCTTCAGGACAAATTGCAACCTGTACGGAACAGGAGGTTAAAGGTGCTGATTCTCCAAGGAGGGAGATGGCTAGTAAAGCGGCTGGAATGGCGAACCCGAGCACAAGGAGATGAGAAATGAGGTGCGTTTTAGAAACCTTTCCCGATCACACGGTGTACCATCTTCTGGGTTTCTCATGCATGTTTTCGACGTAGGAAGATGCCCTTGAAGCTGGAGATTTGGGACCCATGGGATGGGTACCATGCAGTATTACTTTAAAGGGTCTGCGTTGGCTCATGCAACCTCACCAAACCTCTGAGCCCCAAGAGTGTCCACCCTTATGTCTCAATCAGCTGTGGGTCTAGATATGGTCAATCCAGGTTGCATCACAGCCCCTGAACGAATTTTGTAAGAATTTCTCTCTCTTTCACTGTCTTTGTTTCACGGGGTTTGAAAAGTAATTTATTTTTATAATGGGGTTTAGCTGCTTTTCACGGCTGTGTTTATGCCGCTTTACACCCCCTTGACTCACTTACAGAGAGATATCAATACATAGGGTTGAAGATTCTTACTAGTCAGATATATTCTTGTGCGGTGAATAGGGGGTGTTGAGTCCAGTTCACTGAGCAAGGAGTAGGTCTTGTCTACTACATATTGGGTTTATGGAACGGTATCTGAGCTAATTTGAAACCCTTGTTTTATGCATCACCCCACCTCACCTTTCCCGTTCAGCAGCCATAGTGTGTTTTCTGAACGTGTGACTCTGTTCTGTTTTGTAATTCAGTTCAAGTGTAGCGGTTTTTACATTCCCTCTATAAGTGATATCTTATGATAAGTGTCTTTTTCTGTGTGACTTATTTCACTTAGAATCGTCGTACCTAAATCTACTCATCGTGCTGCTCCTAGCCTTATGACGTGGATTTCATGGCTGAGTGATATTCCATTGTACATGAGGACCACAACTTCTTTATCCACTTTTCTCTTTCCTAGGATATTTAAGGTGTAATGAAGTGGGGGTTCTTGTCAACCGAGCAGCCCTAAACTTTGGGGTGCCTGTGTCTTGCTGATTTTTAGTTTTCCCAATTTATACGCCCATGAGTGGAAGTGCCCTATGCTCTCCAAGCTGTGTTTTTTAGATGTTTCAGGACACACCGTACACTTGTCCAGAGTGGCTGTTGGCAATTTACATCCCGCCCATCAGCGTAGCAAGGCTCCCATTTCTCCATGGCCGGTCCTGCATTTCTGGTTTGGACACTTTTTTCCGCATGGCCCTTTTGCCCGCTGGGAAGCGAGACTTCTTTGGAGCGCTGATTTGCCTTTCCAGGTGGCTTGGTTGGCCAAAAAGGGCGTATGCGTTTTTTCCTGAATATGTTCAGGAAAAAACGCATACGCCCTTTTTGGCCAAGGGCATCATTGTCCACGTTTTGCCGCTTTTCATGTGCTTTCAAGGCGATTCGAATCTACCTCCTGAAATCTGTTTCCTGCAATTCTGCCTTGCTTTCAAAGCCTCTTCGTTGCCTTCCCTCAATACATTTGTGGACGAGAGTTATCAATTATAAATCTGCAGGTTTGTGAATTGCAGTGTCCCTGAGCTCCATTTTTCCAGTCGCTTTTTTGGGAGCTGGCCGCAAAAGCGCAGGATTGCTTCAGGCCCTATTCTGGTTCCGGTCGGCAGGCTAAGCCTGTGGTTAATTCTTCTTCCTGATGGGAAAATAGAGTGACCTGTGCCTGTCCCAACCCCTAGAGCTAGTCTCTCATTGGTTCCCCCTCTTCCCGTTCATCCTCAGGACAAATTGCAACCTGTACGGAACAGGAGGTTAAAGGTGCTGATTTTCCAAGGAGGGAGATGGCTAGTAAAGCGGCTGGAATGGCGAACCCGAGCACAAGGAGATGAGAAATGAGGTGCGTTTTAGAAACCTTTCCCGATCACACGGTGTACCATCTTCTGGGTTTCTCATGCATGTTTTCGACGTAGGAAGATGCCCTTGAACCTGGAGATTTGGGACCCATGGGATGCGTACCATGCAGTATTACTTTAAAGGGTCTGCGTTGGCTCATGCAACCTCACCAAACCTCTGAGCCCCAAGAGTGTCCACCCTTATGTCTCAATCAGCTGTGGGTCTAGATATGGTCAATCCAGGTTGCATCACAGCCCCTGAACGAATTTTGTAAGAATTTCTCTCTCTTTCACTGTCTTTGTTTCACGGGGTTTGAAAAGTAATTTATTTTTATAATGGGGTTTAGCTGCTTTTCACGGCTGTGTTTATGCCGCTTTACACCCCGTTGACTCACTTACAGAGAGATATCAATACATAGGGTTGAAGATTCTTACTAGTCAGATATATTCTTGTGCGGTGAATAGGGGGTGTTGAGTCCAGTTCACTGAGCAAGGAGTAGGTCTTGTCTACTACATATTGGGTTTATGGAACGGTATCTGAGCTAATTTGAAACCCTTGTTTTATGCATCACCCCACCTCACCTTTCCCGTTCAGCAGCCATAGTGTGTTTTCTGAACGTGTGACTCTGTTCTCTTTTGTAATTCAGTTCAAGTGTAGCGGTTTTTACATTCCCTCTATAAGTCATATCTTATGATAAGTGTCTTTTTCTGTGTGACTTATTTCACTTCGAATCGTCGTACCTAAATCTACTCATCGTGCTGCTCCTAGCCTTATGACGTGGATTTCATGGCTGAGTGATATTCCATTGTACATGAGGACCACAACTTCTTTATCCACTTTTCTCTTTCCTAGGATATTTAAGGTGTAATGAAGTGGGGGTTCTTGTCAACAGAGCAGCCCTAAACTTTGGGGTGCCTGTGTCTTGCTGATTTTTAATTTTCCCAATTTATACGCCCATGAGTGGAAGTGCCCTATGCTCTCCAAGCTGTGTTTTTTAGATGTTTCAGGACACACCGTACACTTGTCCAGAGTGGCTGTTGGCAATTTACATCCCGCCCATCAGCGTAGCAAGGCTCCCATTTCTCCATGGCCGGTCCTGCATTTCTGGTTTGGACACTTTTTTCCGCATGGCCCTTTTGCCCGCTGGGAAGCGAGACTTCTTTGGAGCGCTGATTTGCATTTCCAGGTGGCTTGGTTGGCCAAAAAGTGCGTATGCGTTTTTTCCTGAATATGTTCAGGAAAAAACGCATACGCCCTTTTTGGCCAAGGGCATCATTGTCCACGTTTTGCCGCTTTTCATGTGCTTTCAAGGCGATTCGAATCTACCTCCTGAAATCTGTTTCCTGCAATTCTGCCTTGCTTTCAAAGCCTCTTCGTTGCCTTCCCTCAATACATTTGTGGACGAGAGTTATCAATTATAAATCTGCAGGTTTGTGAATTGCAGTGCCCCTGAGCTCCATTTTTCAAGTCGCTTTTTTGGGAGCTGGCAGCAAAAGCGCAGGATTGCTTCAGGCCCTATTCTGGTTCCGGTCGGCAGGCTAAGCCTGTGGTTAATTCTTCTTCCTGATGGGAAAATAGAGTGACCTGTGCCTGTCCCAACCCCTAGAGCTAGTCTCTCATTGGTTCCCCCTCTTCCCGTTCATCCTCAGGACAAATTGCAACCTGTACGGAACAGGAGGTTAAAGGTGCTGATTCTCCAAGGAGGGAGATGGCTAGTAAAGCGGCTGGAATGGCGAACCCGAGCACAAGGAGATGAGAAATGAGGTGCGTTTTAGAAACCTTTCCCGATCACACGGTGTACCATCTTCTGGGTTTCTCATGCATGTTTTCGATGTAGGAAGATGCCCTTGAACCTGGAGATTTGGGACCCATGGGATGCGTACCATGCAGTATTACTTTAAAGGGTCTGCGTTGGCTCATGCAACCTCACCAAACCTCTGAGCCCCAAGAGTGTCCACCCTTATGTCTCAATCAGCTGTGGGTCTAGATATGGTCAATCCAGGTTGCATCACAGCCCCTGAACGAATTTTGTAAGAATTTCTCTCTCTTTCACTGTCTTTGTTTCACGGGGTTTGAAAAGTAATTTATTTTTTTAATGGGGTTTAGCTGCTTTTCACGGCTGTGTTTATGCCGCTTTACACCCCGTTGACTCACTTACAGAGAGATATCAATACATAGGGTTGAAGATTCTTACTAGTCAGATATATTCTTGTGCGGTGAATAGGGGGTGTTGAGTCCAGTTCACTGAGCAAGGAGTAGGTCTTGTCTACTACATATTGGGTTTATGGAACATTATCTGAGCTAATTTGAAACCCTTGTTTTATGCATCACCCCACCTCACCTTTCCCGTTCAGCAGCCATAGTGTGTTTTCTGAACGTGTGACTCTGTTCTGTTTTCTAATTCAGTTCAAGTGTAGCGGTTTTTACATTCCCTCTATAAGTGATATCTTATGATAAGTGTCTTTTTCTGTGTGACTTATTTCACTTCGAATCGTCGTACCTAAATCTACTCATCGTGCTGCTCCTAGCCTTATGACGTGGATTTCATGGCTGAGTGATATTCCATTGTACATGAGGACCACAACTTCTTTATCCACTTTTCTCTTTCCTAGGATATTTAAGGTGTAATGAAGTGGGGGTTCTTGTCAACAGAGCAGCCCTAAACTTTGGGGTGCCTGTGTCTTGCTGATTTTTAATTTTCCCAATTTATACGCCCATGAGTGGAAGTGCCCTATGCTCTCCAAGCTGTGTTTTTTAGATGTTTCAGGACACACCGTACACTTGTCCAGAGTGGCTGTTGGCAATTTACATCCCGCCCATCAGCGTAGCAAGGCTCCCATTTCTCCATGGCCGGTCCTGCATTTCTGGTTTGGACACTTTTTTCCGCATGGCCCTTTTGCCCGCTGGGAAGCTAGACTTCTTTGGAGCGCTGATTTGCATTTCCAGGTGGCTTGGTTGGCCAAAAAGGGCGTATGTGTTTTTTCCTGAATATGTTCAGGAAAAAACGCATACGCCCTTTTTGGCCAAGGGCATCATTGTCCACGTTTTGCCGCTTTTCATGTGCTTTCAAGGCGATTCGAATCTACCTCCTGAAATCTGTTTCCTGCAATTCTGCCTTGCTTTCAAAGCCTCTTCGTTGCCTTCCCTCAATACATTTGTGGACGAGAGTTATCAATTATAAATCTGCATGTTTGTGAATTGCAGTGCCCCTGAGCTCCATTTTTCAAGTCGCTTTTTTGGGAGCTGGCCGCAAAAGCGCAGGATTGCTTCAGGCCCTATTCTGGTTCCGGTCGGCAGGCTAAGCCTGTGGTTAATTCTTCTTCCTGATGGGAAAATACAGTGACCTGTGCCTGTCCCAACCCCTAGAGCTAGTCTCTCATTGGTTCCCCCTCTTCCCGTTCATCCTCAGGACAAATTGCAACTTGTACGGAACAGGAGGTTAAAGGTGCTGATTCTCCAAGGAGGGAGATGGCTAGTAAAGCGGCTGGAATGGCGAACCCGAGCACAAGGAGATGAGAAATGAGGTGCGTTTTAGAAACCTTTCCCGATCACACGGTGTACCATCTTCTGGGTTTCTCATGCATGTTTTCGATGTAGGAAGATGCCCTTGAACCTGGAGATTTGGGACCCATGGGATGCGTACCATGCAGTATTACTTTAAAGGGTCTGCGTTGGCTCATGCAACCTCACCAAACCTCTGAGCCCCAAGAGTGTCCACCCTTATGTCTCAATCAGCTGTGGGTCTAGATATGGTCAATCCAGGTTGCATCACAGCCCCTGAACGAATTTTGTAAGAATTTCTCTCTCTTTCACTGTCTTTGTTTCACGGGGTTTGAAAAGTAATTTATTTTTATAATGGGGTTTAGCTGCTTTTCACGGCTGTGTTTATGCCGCTTTACACCCCCTTGACTCACTTACAGAGAGATATCAATACATAGGGTTGAAGATTCTTACTATTCAGATATATTCTTGTGCGGTGAATAGGGGGTGTTGAGTCCAGTTCACTGAGCAAGGAGTAGGTCTTGTCTACTACATATTGGGTTTATGGAACGGTATCTGAGCTAATTTGAAACCCTTGTTTTATGCATCACCCCACCTCACCTTTCCCGTTCAGCAGCCATAGTGGGTTTTCTGAACGTGTGACTCTGTTCTGTTTTGTTATTCAGTTCAAGTGTAGCGGTTTTTACATTCCCTCTATAAGTGATATCTTATGATAAGTGTCTTTTTCTGTGTGACTTATTTCACTTAAAATCGTCGTACCTAAATCTACTCATCATGCTGCTCCTAGCCTTATGACGGGGATTTCATGGCTGAGTGATATTCCATTGTACATGAGGACCACAACTTCTTTATCCACTTTTCTCTTTCCTAGGATATTTAAGGTGTAATGAAGTGGGGGTTCTTGTCAACAGAGCAGCCCTAAACTTTGGGGTGCCTGTGTCTTGCTGATTTTTAGTTTTCCCAATTTATACGCCCATGAGTGGAAGTGCCCTATGCTCTCAAAGCTGTGTTTTTTAGATGTTTCAGGACACACCGTACACTTCTCCAGAGTGGCTGTTGGCAATTTACATCCCGCCCATCAGCGTAGCAAGGCTCCCATTTCTCCATGACCGGTCCTGCATTTCTGGTTTGGACACTTTTTTCCGCATGGCCCTTTTGCCCGCTGGGAAGCGAGACTTCTTTGGAGCGCTGATTTGCCTTTCCAGGTGGCTTGGTTGGCCAAAAAGGGCGTATGCGTTTTTTCCTGTATATATTCAGGAAAAAACGCATACGCCCTTTTTGGCCAAGGGCATCATTGTCCACGTTTGCCGCTTTTCATGAGCTTTCAAGGCGATTCGAATCTACCTCCTGAAATCTGTTTCCTGCAATTCTGCCTTGCTTTCAAAGCCTCTTCGTTGCCTTCCCTCAATATATTTGTGGACGAGAGTTATCATTTATAACTCTGCAGGTTTGTGAATTGCAGTGCCCCTGAGCTCCATTTTTCCAGTCGCTTTTTTGGGAGCTGGCCGCAAAAGTGCAGGATTGCTTCAGGCCCTCTTCTGGTTCTGGGGGGCAGGCTGAGCTTGTGGGTAATTCTTCTTCCTGATGGGAAAATAGAGTGACCTGTGCCTGTCCCAACCCCTAGAGCTAGTCTCTCATTGGTTCCCCCTCTTCCCGTTCATCCTCAGGACAAATTGCAACCTGTACGGAACAGGAGGTTAAAGGTGCTGATTCTCCAAGGAGGGAGATGGCTAGTAAAGCGGCTGGAATGGCGAACCCGAGCACAAGGAGATGAGAAATGAGGTGTGTTTTAGAAACCTTTCCCGATCACACGGTGTACCATCTTCTGGGTTTCTCATGCATGTTTTCGACGTAGGAAGATGCCCTTGAACCTGGAGATTTGGGACCCATGGGATGCGTACCATGCAGTATTACTTTAAAGGGTCTGCGTTGGCTCATGCAACCTCACCAAACCTCTGAGCCCCAAGAGTGTCCACCCTTATGTCTCAATCAGCTGTGGGTCTAGATATGGTCAATCCAGGTTGCATCACAGCCCCTGAACGAATTTTGTAAGAATTTCTCTCTCTTTCACTGTCTTTGTTTCACGGGTTTTGAAAAGTAATTTATTTTTATAATGGGGTTTAGCTGCTTTTCACGGCTGTGTTTATGCCGCTTTACACCCCCTTAACTCACTTACAGAGAGATATCAATACATAGGGTTGAAGATTCTTACTATTCAGATATATTCTTGTGCGGTGAATAGGGGGTGTTGAGTCCAGTTCACTGAGCAAGGAGTAGGTCTTGTCTACTACATATTGGGTTTATGGAACGGTATCTGAGCTAATTTGAAACCCTTGTTTTATGCATCACCCCACCTCACCTTTCCCGTTCAGCAGCCATAGTGTGTTTTCTGAACGTGCGACTCTGTTCTGTTTTGTAATTCAGTTCAAGTGTAGCGGTTTTTACATTCCCTCTGTAAGTGATATCTTATGATAAGTGTCTATTTCGGTGTGACTTATTTCACTTAGAATCGTCGTACATAAATCCACTCATCGTGCTGCTCCTAGCCTTATGACGTGGATTTCATGGCTGAGTGATATTCCATTGTACATGAGGACCACAACTTCTTTATCCACTTTTCTCTTTCCTAGGATATTTAAGGTGTAATGAAGTGGGGGTTCTTGTCAACAGAGCAGCCCTAAACTTTGGGGTGCCTGTGTCTTGATGATTTTTAGTTTTCCCAATTTATACGCCCATGAGTGGAAGTGCCCTATGCTCTCCAAGCTGTGTTTTTTAGATGTTTCAGGACACACCATACACTTGTCCAGAGTGGCTGTTGGCAATTTACATCACGCCCATCAGCGTAGCAAGGCTCCCATTTCTCCATGGCCGGTCCTGCATTTCTGGTTTGGACACTTTTTTCCGCATGGCCCTTTTGCCCGCTGGGAAGCGAGACTTCTTTGGAGCGCTGATTTGCCTTTCCAGGTGGCTTGGTTGGCCAAAAAGGGCGTATGCGTTTTTTCCTGAATATATTCAGGAAAAAACGCATACGCCCTTTTTGGCCAAGGGCATCATTGTCCACGTTTTGCCGCTTTTCATGTGCTTTCAAGGCGATTCGAATCTACCTCCTGAAATCTGTTTCCTGCAATTCTGCCTTGCTTTCAAAGCCTCTTCGTTGCCTTCCCTCAATATATTTGTGGACGAGAGTTATCATTTAAAACTCTGCAGGTTTGTGAATTGCAGTGCCCCTGAGCTCCATTTTTCCAGTCGCTTTTTTGGGAGCTGGCCGCAAAAGTGCAGGATTGCTTCAGGCCCTCTTCTGGTTCTGGGGGGCAGGCTGAGCTTGTGGTTAATTCTTCTTCCTGATGGGAAAATAGAGTGACCTGTGCCTGTCCCAACCCCTAGAGCTAGTCTCTCATTGGTTCCCCCTCTTCCCGTTCATCCTCAGGACAAATTGCAACCTGTACGGAACAGGAGGTTAAAGGTGCTGATTCTCCAAGGAGGGAGATGGCTAGTAAAGCGGCTGGAATGGCGAACCCGAGCACAAGGAGATGAGAAATGAGGTGTGTTTTAGAAACCTTTCCCGATCACACGGTGTACCATCTTCTGGGTTTCTCATGCATGTTTTCGACGTAGGAAGATGCCCTTGAACCTGGAGATTTGGGACCCATGGGATGCGTTCCATGCAGTATTACTTTAAAGGGTCTGTGTTGGCTCATGCAACCTCACCAAACCTCTGAGCCCCAAGATTGTCCACCCTTATGTCTCAATCAGCTGTGGGTCTAGATATGGTCAATCCAGGTTGCATCACAGCCTCTGAACGAATTTTGTAAGAATTTCTCTCTCTTTCACTGTCTTTGTTTCACGGGTTTTGAAAAGTAATTTATTTTTATAATGGGGTTTAGCTGCTTTTCACGGCTGTGTTCATGCCGCTTTACACCCCCTTGACTCACTTACAGAGAGATATCAATACATAGGGTGGAAGATTCTTACTAGTCAGATATATTCTTGTGCGGTGAATAGGGGGTGTTGAGTCCAGTTCACTGAGCAAGGAGTAGGTCTTGTCTACTACATATTGGGTTTATGGAACGGTATCTGAGCTAATTTGAAACCCTTGTTTTATGCATCACCCCACCTCACCTTTCCCGTTCAGCAGCCATAGTGTGTTTTCTGAACGTGCGACTCTGTTCTGTTTTGTAATTCAGTTCAAGTGTAGCGGTTTTTACATTCCCTCTATAAGTGATATCTTATGATAAGTGTCTTTTTCGGTGTGACTTATTTCACTTAGAATCGTCGTACATAAATCCACTCATCGTGCTGCTACTAGCCTTATGACGTGGATTTCATGGCTGAGTGATATTCCATTGTACATGAGGACCACAACTTCTTTATCCACTTTTCTCTTTCCTAGGATATTTAAGGTGTAATGAAGTGGGGGTTCTTGTCAACAGAGCAGCCCTAAACTTTGGGGTGCCTGTGTCTTGATGATTTTTAGTTTTCCCAATTTATACGCCCATGAGTGGAAGTGCCCTATGCACTCCAAGCTGTGTTTTTTAGATGTTTCAGGACACACCGTACACTTGTCCAGAGTGGCTGTTGGCAATTTACATCCCGCCCATCAGCGTAGCAAGGCTCCCATTTCTCCATGGCCGGTCCTGCATTTCTGGTTTGGACACTTTTTTCCGCATGGCCCTTTTGCCCGCTGGGAAGCGAGACTTCTTTGGAGCGCTGATTTGCCTTTCCAGGTGGCTTGGTTGGCCAAAAAGGGCGTATGCGTTTTTTCCTGAATATATTCAGGAAAAAACGCATACGCCCTTTTTGGCCAAGGGCATCATTGTCCACGTTTTGCCGCTTTTAATGAGCTTTCAAGGCGATTCGAATCTACCTCCTGAAATCTGTTTCCTGCAATTCTGCCTTGCTTTCAAAGCCTCTTCGTTGCCTTCCCTCAATATATTTGTGGACGAGAGTTATCATTTATAACTCTGCAGGTTTGTGAATGGCAGTGCCCCTGAGCTCCATTTTTCCAGTCGCTTTTTTGGGAGCTGGCCGCAAAAGTGCAGGATTGCTTCAGGCCCTCTTCTGGTTCTGGGGGGCAGGCTGAGCTTGTGGTTAATTCTTCTTCCTGATGGGAAAATAGAGTGACCTGTGCCTGTCCCAACCCCTAGAGCTAGTCTCTCATTGGTTCCCCCTCTTCCCGTTCATCCTCAGGACAAATTGCAACCTGTATGGAACAGGAGGTTAAAGGTGCTGATTCTCCAAAGAGGGAGATGGCTAGTAAATCGGCTAGAATGGCGAACCCGAGCAAAGGAGATGAGAAATGAGGTGCGTTTCAGAAACCTTTCCCGATCACACGGTGTACCATCTTCTGGGTTTCTCATGCATGTTTTCGATGTAGGAAGATTCCCTTGAACCTGGAGATTTGGGACCCATGGGATGGGTACCATGCCGTATTACTTGAAAGGGTCTGCGTTGGCTCACCCAACCTCACCGAACCTCTCAGCCCCAAGAGTGTCCACCCTTATGTCTCAATCAGCTGTGGGTCTAGATATGGTCAATCCAGGTTGCATCACAGCCCCTGAACGAATTTTGTAAGAATTTCTCTCTCTTTCACTGCCTTTGTTTCACGGGTTTTGAAAAGTAATTTATTTTTATAATGGGGTTTAGCTGCTTTTCACGGCTGTGTTTATGCCGCTTTACACCCCCTTGACTCACTTACAGAGAGATATCAATACATAGGTTTGAAGATTCTTACTAGTCAGATATATTCTTGTGCGGTGAATAGGGGGTGTTGAGTCCAGTTCACTGAAAAAGGAATAGGTCTTGTCTCTTACATATTGGGTTTATGGAACGGTATCGGAGCTAATTTGAAACCCTTGTTTTATGCATCACCCCACCTCACCTTTCCCGTTCAGCAGCCATAGTGTGTTTCCTAAACGTGTGACTCTGTTCTGTTTTGCAATTCAGTTCAAGTGTAGCGGTTTTTACATTCCCTCTATAAGTGATATCTTATGATAAGTGTCTTTTTCTGTGTGACTTATTTCACTTAGAATCGTCATACCTAAATCCACTCATCGTGCTGCTACTAGCCTTATGACGTTGATTTCATGGCTGAGTGATATTCCATTGTACATAGGACCACAACTTCTTTATCCACTTTTCTCTTTCCAAGGATATTTAAGGTGTAATGAATTGGGGGTTCTTGTCAACAGAGCAGCCCTAAACTTTGGGGTGCCTGTGTCTTGCTGATTTTTAGTTTTCCCAATTTATACGCCCATGAGTGGAAGTGCCCTATGCTCTCCAAGCTGTGTTTTTTAGATGTTTCAGAACACACCGTACACTTCTCCAGAGTGGCTGTTGGCAATTTACATACCACCCATCAGCGTAGCAAGGCTCCCATTTCTCCATGGCCGGTCCTGCGTTTCTGGTTTGGACACTTTTTTCCGCATGGCCCTTTTGCCCGCTGGGAAGCGAGACTTCTTTGGAGCGCTGATTTGCCTTTCCAGGTGGCTTGGTTGGCCAAAAAGGGCGTATGCGTTTTTTCCTGAATATATTCAGGAAAAAAGGCATACGCCCTTTTTGGCCAAGGGCATCATTGTCCACGTTTTGCCGCTTTTCATGTGCTTTCAAGGCGATTCGAATCTACCTCCTGAAATCTGTTTCCTGCAATTCTGCCTTGCTTTCAAAGCCTCTTCGTTGCCTTCCCTCAATATATTTGTGGACGAGAGTTATCATTTATAACTCTGCAGGTTTGTGAATGGCAGTGCCCCTGAGCTCCATTTTTCCAGTCGCTTTTTTGGGAGCTGGCCGCAAAAGTGCAGGATTGCTTCAGGCCCTCTTCTGGTTCTGGGGGGCAGGCTGAGCTTGTGGTTAATTCTTCTTCCTGATGGGAAAATAGAGTGACCTGTGCCTGTCCCAACCCCTAGAGCTAGTCTCTCATTGGTTCCCCCTCTTCCCGTTCATCCTCAGGACAAATTGCAACCTGTATGGAACAGGAGGTTAAAGGTGCTGATTCTCCAAAGAGGGAGATGGCTAGTAAATCGGCTAGAATGGCGAACCCGAGCAAAGGAGATGAGAAATGAGGTGCGTTTCAGAAACATTTCCCGATCACACGGTGTACCATCTTCTGGGTTTCTCATGCATGTTTTCGATGTAGGAAGATGCCCTTGAACCTGGAGATATGGGACCCATGGGATGGGTACCATGCCGTATTACTTGAAAGGGTCTGCGTTGGCTCACCCAACCTCACCGAACCTCTCAGCCCCAAGAGTGTCCACCCTTATGTCTCAATCAGCTGTGGGTCTAGATATGGTCAATCCAGGTTGTATCACAGCCCCTGAACGAATTTTGTAAGAATTTCTCTCTCTTTCACTGCCTTTGTTTCACGGGTTTTGAAAAGTAATTTATTTTTATAATGGGGTTTAGCTGCTTTTCACGGCTGTGTTTATGCCGCTTTACACCCCCTTGACTCACTTACAGAGAGATATCAATACATAGGGTTGAAGATTCTTACTAGTCAGATATATTCTTGTGCGGTGAATAGGGGGTGTTGAGTCCAGTTCACTGAGCAAGGAGTAGGTCTTGTCTACTACATATTGGGTTTATGGAACGGTATCTGAGCTAATTTGAAACCCTTGTTTTATGCATCACCCCACCTCACCTTTCCCGTTCAGCAGCCATAGTGTGTTTCCTAAACGTGTGACTCTGTTCTGTTTTGCAATTCAGTTCAAGTGTAGCGGTTTTTACATTCCCTCTATAAGTGATATCTTATGATAAGTGTCTTTTTCTGTGTGACTTATTTCACTTAGAATCGTCGTACTAAATCCACTCATCGTGCTGCTACTAGCCTTATGACGTTGATTTCATGGCTGAGTGATATTCCATTGTACATAGGACCACAACTTCTTTATCCACTTTTCTCTTTCCAAGGATATTTAAGGTGTAATGAATTGGGGGTTCTTGTCAACAGAGCAGCCCTAAACTTTGGGGTGCCTGTGTCTTGCTGATTTTTAGTTTTCCCAATTTATACGCCCATGAGTGGAAGTGCCCTATGCTCTCCAAGCTGTGTTTTTTAGATGTTTCAGAACACACCGTACACTTCTCCAGAGTGGCTGTTGGCAATTTACATCCCACCCATCAGCATAGCAAGGCTCCCATTTCTCCATGGCCGGTCCTGCATTTCTGGTTTGGACACTTTTTTCCGCATGGCCCTTTTGCCCGCTGGAAAGCGAGACTTCTTTGGAGCGCTGATTGGCCTTTCCAGGTTGCTTGGTTGGCCAAAAAGGGCGTATGCGTTTTTTCCTGAATATATTCAGGAAAAAACGCATACGCCCTTTTTGGCCAAGGGCATCATTGTCCACGTTTTGCCGACTTTCATGTGCTTTCAAGGCGATTCGAATCTACCTCCTGAAATCTGTTTCCTGCAATTCTGCCTTGCTTTCAAAGCCTCTTCGTTGCCTTCCCTTAATATATTTGTGGACGAGAGGTATCATTTAAAACTCTCCAGGTTTGTGAATTGCAGTGCCCCTGAGCTCCATTTTTCAACTAGCTTTTTTGGAAGCTGGCCGCAAAAGCGCAGGATTGCTTCAGGCCCTCTTCTGGTTCTGGGGGGCAGGCTGAGCTTGTGCTTAATTCTTCTTCTTGATGGGAAAATAGAGTGACCTGTGCCTGTCCCAACACCTAGAGCTAGTCTCTCATTGGTTCCCCCTCTTCCCGTTCATCCTCAGGACAAATTGCAACCTGTACGGAACAGGAGGTTAAAGGTGCTGATTCTCCAAGGAGGGAGATGGCTAATAAATCGGCTGAAATGGCGAACCCGAGCAAAGGAGATGAGAAATGAGGTGCGTTTCAGAAACCTTTCCCGATCACACGGTGTACCATCTTCTGGGTTTCTCATGCATGTTTTCGATGTAGGAAGATGCCCTTGAACCTGGAGATTTGGGACCCATGGGATGGGTACCATGCAGTATTACTTGAAAGGGTCTGCGTTGGCTCACCCAACCTCACCGAACCTCTCAGCCCCAAGAGTGTCCACCCTTATGTCTCAATCAGCTGTGGGTCTAGATATGGTCAATCCAGGTTGCATCACAGCCCCTGAACGAATTTTGTAAGAATTTCTCTCTCTTTCACTGCCTTTGTTTCACGGGTTTTGAAAAGTAATTTATTTTTATAATGGGGTTTAGCTGCTTTTCACGGCTGTGTTTATGCCGCTTTACACCCCCTTGACTCACTTACAGAGAGATATCAATACATAGGTTTGAAGATTCTTACTAGTCAGATATATTCTTGTGCGGTGAATAGGGGGTGTTGAGTCCAGTTCACTGAAAAAGGAATAGGTCTTGTCTCTTACATATTGGGTTTATGGAACGGTATCTGAGCTAATTTGAAACCCTTGTTTTATGCATCTCCCCACCTCACCTTTCCCGTTCAGCAGCCATAGTGTGTTTTCTGAACGTGTGACTCTGTTCTGTTTTGTAATTCAGTTCAAGTGTAGCGGTTTTTACATTCCCTCTCTAAGTGATATCTTATGATAAGTGTCTTTTTCGGTGTGACTTATTTCACTTAGAATCGTCCTACCTAAATCCACTCATCGTGCTGCTACTAGCCTTATGACGTGGATTTCATGGCTGAGTGATATTCCATTGTACATGAGGACCACAACTTCTTTATCCACTTTTCTCTTTCCTAGGATATTTAAGGTGTAATGAAGTGGGGGTTCTTGTCAACAGAGCAGCCCTAAACTTTGGGGTGCCTGTGTCTTGATGATTTTTAGTTTTCCCAATTTATACGCCCATGAGTGGAAGTGCCCTATGCTCTCCAAGCTGTGTTTTTTAGATGTTCAGGACACACCGTACAGTTGTCCAGAGTGGCTGTTGGCAATTTACATCCCGCCCATCAGTGTAGCAAGGCTCCCATTTCTCCATGGCCGGTCCTGCATTTCTGGTTTGGACACTTTTTTCCGCATGGCCCTTTTGCCCGCTGGGAAGCGAGACTTCTTTGGAGCGCTGATTTGCCTTTCCAGGTGGCTTGGTTGGCCAAAAAGGGCGTATGCGTTTTTTCCTGTATATATTCAGGAAAAAACGCATACGCCCTTTTTGGCCAAGGGCATCATTGTCCACGTTTTGCCGCTTTTCATGAGCTTTCAAGGCGATTCGAATCTACCTCCTGAAATCTGTTTCCTGCAATTCTGCCTTGCTTTCAAAGCCTCTTCGTTGCCTTCCCTCAATATATTTGTGGACGAGAGTTATCATTTATAACTCTGCAGTTTTTGTGAATTGCAGTGCCCCTGAGCTCCATTTTTCCAGTCCCTTTTTTGGGAGCTGGCCGCAAAAGTGCAGGATTGCTTCAGGCCCTCTTCTGGTTCTGGGGGGCAGGCTGAGCTTGTGGTTAATTCTTCTTCCTGATGGGAAAATAGAGTGACCTGTGCCTGTCCCAAACCCTAGAGCTAGTCTCTCATTGGTTCCCCCTCTTCCCGTTCATCCTCAGGACAAATTGCAACCTGTACGGAACAGGAGGTTAAAGGTGCTGATTCTCCAAGGAGGGAGATGGCTAGTAAAGCGGCTGGAATGGCGAACCCGAGCACAAGGAGATGAGAAATGAGGTGTGTTTTAGAAACCTTTCCCGATCACATGGTGTACCATCTTCTGGGTTTCTCATGCATGTTTTCGACGTAGGAAGATGCCCTTGAACCTGGAGATTTGGGACCCATGGGATGCGTACCATGCAGTATTACTTTAAAGGGTCTGTGTTGGCTCATGCAACCTCACCAAACCTCTGAGCCCCAAGAGTGTCCACCCTTATGTCTCAATCAGCTGTGGGTCTAGATATGGTCAATCCAGGTTGCATCACAGCCCCTGAACGAATTTTGTAAGAATTTCTCTCTCTTTCACTGTCTTTGTTTCACGGGTTTTGAAAAGTAATTTATTTTTATAATGGGGTTTAGCTGCTTTTCACGGCTGTGTTTATGCCGCTTTACACCCCCTTGACTCACTTACAGAGAGATATCAATACATAGGGTTGAAGATTCTTACTAGTCAGATATATTCTTGTGCGGTGAATAGGGGGTGTTGAGTCCAGTTCACTGAGCAAGGAGTAGGTCTTGTCTACTACATATTGGGTTTATGGAATGGTATCTGAGCTAATTTGAAACCCTTGTTTTATGCATCACCCCACCTCACCTTTCCCGTTCAGCAGCCATAGTGTGTTTTCTGAACGTGCGACTCTGTTCTGTTTTGTAATTCAGTTCAAGTGTAGCGGTTTTTACATTCCCTCTATAAGTGATATCTTATGATAAGTGTCTTTTTCGGTGTGACTTATTTCACTTAGAATCGTCGTACATAAATCCACTCATCGTGCTACTACTAGCCTTATGACGTGGATTTCATGGCTGAGTGATATTCCATTGTACATGAGGACCACAACTTCTTTATCCACTTTTCTCTTTCCTAGGATATTTAAGGTGTAATGAAGTGGGGGTTCTTGTCAACAGAGCAGCCCTAAACTTTGGGGTGCCTGTGTCTTGCTGATTTTTAGTTTTCCCAATTTATACGCCCATGAGTGGAAGTGCCCTATGCTCTCCAAGCTGTGTTTTTTAGATGTTTCAGGACACACCGTACACTTGTCCAGAGTGGCTGTTGGCAATTTACATCCCGCCCATCAGCGTAGCAAGGCTCCCATTTCTCCATGGCCGGTACTGCATTTCTGGTTTGGACACTTTTTTCCGCATGGCCCTTTTGCCCGCTGGGAAGCGAGACTTCTTTGGAGCGCTGATTTGCCTTTCCAGGTGGCTTGGTTGGCCAAAAAGGGCGTATGCGTTTTTTCCTGAATATATTCAGGAAAAAACGCATATGCCCTTTTTGGCCAAGGGCATCATTGTCCACGTTTTGCCGCTTTTCATGTGCTTTCAAAGCGATTCGAATCTACCTCCTGAAATCTGTTTCCTGCAATTCTGCCTTGCTTTCAAAGCCTCTTCGTTGCCTTCCCTTAATATATTTGTGGACGAGAGGTATCATTTAAAACTCTCCAGGTTTGTGAATTGCAGTGCCCCTGAGCTCCATTTTTCAACTAGCTTTTTTGGAAGCTGGCCGCAAAAGCGCAGGATTGCTTCAGGCCCTCTTATGGTTCTGGGGGGCAGGCTGAGCTTGTGCTTAATTCTTCTTCTTGATGGTAAAATAGAGTGACCTGTGCCTGTCCCAACACCTAGAGCTAGTCTCTCATTGGTTGCCCCTCTTGCCGTTCATCCTCAGGACAAATTGCAACCTGTACGGAACAGGAGGTTAAAGGTGCTGATTCTCCAAGGAGGGAGATGGCTAGTAAAGCGGCTGGAATGGCGAACCCGAGCACAAGGAGATGAGAAATGAGGTGTGTTTTAGAAACCTTTCCCGATCACACGGTGTACCATCTTCTGGGTTTCTCATGCATGTTTTCGACGTAGGAAGATGCCCTTGAACCTGGAGATTTGGGACCCATGGGATGCGTACCATGCAGTATTACTTTAAAGGGTCTGTGTTGGCTCATGCAACCTCACCAAACCTCTGAGCCCCAAGAGTGTCCACCCTTATGTCTCAATCAGCTGTGGGTCTAGATATGGTCAATCCAGGTTGCATCACAGCCCCTGAACGAATTTTGTAAGAATTTCTCTCTCTTTCACTGTCTTTGTTTCACGGGTTTTGAAAAGTAATTTATTTTTATAATGGGGTTTAGCTGCTTTTCACGGCTGTGTTTATGCCGCTTTACACCCCCTTGACTCACTTACAGAGAGATATCAATACATAGGGTTGAAGATTCTTACTAGTCAGATATATTCTTGTGCGGTGAATAGGGGGTGTTGAGTCCAGTTCACTGAGCAAGGAGTAGGTCTTGTCTACTACATATTGGGTTTATGGAACGGTATCTGAGCTAATTTGAAACCCTTGTTTTATGCATCACCCCACCTCACCTTTCCCGTTCAGCAGCCATAGTGTGATTTCTGAACGTGCGACTCTGTTCTGTTTTGTAATTCAGTTCAAGTGTAGCGGTTTTTACATTCCCTCTATAAGTGATATCTTATGATAAGTGTCTTTTTCAGTGTGACTTATATCACTTAGAATCGTCGTACATAAATCCACTCATCGTGCTGCTACTAGCCTTATGACGTGGATTTCATGGCTGAGTGATATTCCATTGTACATGAGGACCACAACTTCTTTATCCACTTTTCTCTTTCCTAGGATACTTAAGGTGTAATGAAGTGGGGGTTCTTGTCAACAGAGCAGCCCTAATCTTTGGGGTGCCTGTGTCTTGCTGATTTTTAGTTTTCCCAATTTATACGCCCATGAGTGGAAGTGCCCTATGCTCTCCAAGCTGTGTTTTTTAGATGTTTCAGGACACACCGTACACTTGTCCAGAGTGGCTGTTGGCAATTTACATCCCGCCCATCAGCGTAGCAAGGCTCCCATTTCTCCATGGCCGGTACTGCATTTCTGGTTTGGACACTTTTTTCCGCATGGCCCTTTTGCCCGCTGGGAAGCGAGACTTCTTTGGAGCAATGATTTGCCTTTCCAGGTGGCTTGGTTGGCCAAAAAGGGCGTATGCGTTTTTTCCTGAATATATTCAGGAAAAAAGGCATACGCCCTTTTTGGCCAAGGGCATCATTGTCCACGTTTTGCCGCTTTTCATGTGCTTTCAAGGCGATTCGAATCTACCTCCTGAAATCTGTTTCCTGCAATTCTGCCTTGCTTTCAAAGCCTCTTCGTTGCCTTCCCTCAATATATTTGTGGACGAGAGTTATCATTTATAACTCTGCAGGTTTGTGAATGGCAGTGCCCCTGAGCTCCATTTTTCCAGTCGCTTTTTTGGGAGCTGGCCGCAAAAGTGCAGGATTGCTTCAGGCCCTCTTCTGGTTCTGGGGGGCAGGCTGAGCTTGTGCTTAATTCTTCTGCCTGATGGGAAAATAGAGTGACCTGTGCCTGTCCCAACCCCTAGAGCTAGTCTCTCATTGGTTCCCCCTCTTCCCGTTCATCCTCAGGACAAATTGCAACCTGTACCGAACAGGAGGTTAAAGGTGCTGATTCTCCAAGGAGGGAGATGGCTAGTAAAGCGGCTGGAATGGCGAACCCGAGCACAAGGAGATGAGAAATGAGGTGTGTTTTAGAAACCTTTCCCGATCACATGGTGTACCATCTTCTGGGTTTCTCATGCATGTTTTCGACGTAGGAAGATGCCCTTGAACCTGGAGATTTGGGACCCATGGGATGCGTACCATGCAGTATTACTTTAAAGGGTCTGTGTTGGCTCATGCAACCTCACCAAACCTCTGAGCCCCAAGAGTGTCCACCCTTATGTCTCAATCAGATGTGGGTCTAGATATGGTCAATCCAGGTTGCATCACAGCCCCTGAACGAATTTTGTAAGAATTTCTCTCTCTTTCACTGTCTTTGTTTCACGGGTTTTGAAAAGTAATTTATTTTTATAATGGGGTTTAGCTGCTTTTCACGGCTGTGTTTATGCCGCTTTACACCCCCTTGACTCACTTACAGAGAGATATCAATACATAGGGTTGAAGATTCTTACTAGTCAGATATATTCTTGTGCGGTGAATAGGGGGTGTTGAGTCCAGTTCACTGAGCAAGGAGTAGGTCTTGTCTACTACATATTGGGTTTATGGAACGGTATCTGAGCTAATTTGAAACCCTTGTTTTATGCATCACCCCACCTCACCTTTCCCGTTCAGCAGCCATAGTGTGTTTTCTGAACGTGCGACTCTGTTCTGTTTTGTAATTCAGTTCAAGTGTAGCGGTTTTTACATTCCCTCTATAAGTGATATCTTATGATAAGTGTCTTTTTCGGTGTGACTTATTTCACTTAGAATCGTCGTACATAAATCCACTCATCGTGCTACTACTAGCCTTATGACGTGGATTTCATGGCTGAGTGATATTCCATTGTACATGAGGACCACAACTTCTTTATCCACTTTTCTCTTTCCTAGGATATTTAAGGTGTAATGAAGTGGGGGTTCTTGTCAACAGAGCAGCCCTAAACTTTGGGGTGCCTGTGTCTTGCTGATTTTTAGTTTTCCCAATTTATACGCCCATGAGTGGAAGTGCCCTATGCTCTCCAAGCTGTGTTTTTTAGATGTTTCAGGACACACCGTACACTTGTCCAGAGTGGCTGTTGGCAATTTACATCCCGCCCATCAGCGTAGCAAGGCTCCCATTTCTCCATGGCCGGTACTGCATTTCTGGTTTGGACACTTTTTTCCGCATGGCCCTTTTGCCCGCTGGGAAGCGAGACTTCTTTGGAGCGCTGATTTGCCTTTCCAGGTGGCTTGGTTGGCCAAAAAGGGCGTATGCGTTTTTTCCTGAATATATTCAGGAAAAAACGCATATGCCCTTTTTGGCCAAGGGCATCATTGTCCACGTTTTGCCGCTTTTCATGTGCTTTCAAAGCGATTCGAATCTACCTCCTGAAATCTGTTTCCTGCAATTCTGCCTTGCTTTCAAAGCCTCTTCGTTGCCTTCCCTTAATATATTTGTGGACGAGAGATATCATTTAAAACTCTGCATGTTTGTGAATTGCAGGGCCCCTGAGCTCCATTTTTCAACTCGCTTTTTTGGGAGCTAGCCGCAAAAGCGCAGGATTGCTTCAGGCCCTCTTCTGGTTCTGGGGGGCAGGCTGAGCTTGTGCTTAATTCTTCTGCCTGATGGGAAAATAGAGTGACCTGTGCCTGTCCCAACACCTAGAGCTAGTCTCTCATTGGTTCCCCCTCTTCCCGTTCATCCTCAGGACAAATTGCAACCTGTACCGAACAGGAGGTTAAAGGTGCTGATTTTCCAAGGAGGGAGATGGCTAGTAAAGCGGCTGGAATGGCGAACCCGAGCAAAGGAGATGAGAAATGAGGTGCGTTTGAGAAACCTTTCCCGATCACACGGTGTACCATCTTCTGGGTTTCTCATGCCTGTTTTCGATGTAGGAAGATGCCCTTGAACCTGGAGATTTGGGACCCATGGGATGGGTACCATGCAGTATTACTTGAAAGGGTCTGCGTTGGCTCACCCAACCTCACCGAACCTCTGAGCCCCAAGAGTGTCCACCCTTATGTCTCAATCAGCTGTGGGTCTAGATATGGTCAATCCAGGTTGCATCACAGCCCCTGAACGAATTTTGTAAGAATTTCTCTCTCTTTCACTGTCTTTATTTCACGGGTTTTGAAAAGTAATTTATTTTTATAATGGGGTTTAGCTGCTTTTCACGGCTGTGTTTATGCCGCTTTACACCCCCTTGACTCACTTACAGAGAGATATCAATACATAGGTTTGAAGATTCTTACTAGTCAGATATATTCTTGTGCGGTGAATAGGGGGTGTTGAGTCCAGTTCACTGAGCAAGGAATAGGTCTTGTCTATTACATATTGGGGTTATGGAACGGTATCTGAGCTAATTTGAAACCCTTGTTTTATGCATCACCCCATCTCACCTTTCCCGTTCAGCAGCCATAGTGTGTTTCCTAAACGTGTGACTCTGTTCTGTTTTGCAATTCAGTTCAAGTGTAGCGGTTTTTACATTCCCTCTATAAGTGATATCTTAGGATAAGTGTCTTATTCTGTGTGACTTATTTCACTTAGAATCGTCGTACCTAAATCCACTCATCGTGCTGCTACTAGCCTTATGATGTTGATTTCATGGCTGAGTGATATTCCATTGTACATGAGGACCACAACTTCTTTATCCATTTTTCTATTTCCTAGGATATTTAAGGTGTAATGAAGTGGGGGTTCTTGTCAACAGAGCAGCCCTAAACTTTGGGGTGCTTGTGTCTTGCTGATTTTTAGTTTTCCCAATTTATACGCCCATGAGTGGAAGTGCCCTATGCTCTCCAAGCTGTGTTTTTGAGATGTTTCAGAACACACCGTACACTTCTCCAGAGTGGCTGTTGGCAATTTACATCCCACCCATCAGCGTAGCAAGGCTCCCATTTCTCCATGGCCGGTCCTGCATTTCTGGTTTGGACACTTTTTTCCGCATGGCCCTTTTGCCCGCTGGGAAGCGAGACTTCTTTGGAGCGCTGATTTGCCTTTCCAGGTTGCTTGGTTGGCCAAAAAGGGCGTATGCGTTTTTTCCTGAATATATTCAGGAAAAAACGCATACGCCCTTTTTGGCCAAGGGCATCATTGTCCACGTTTTGCCGCTTTTCATGTGCTTTCAAGGCGATTCGAATCTACCTCCTGAAATCTGTTTCCTGCAATTCTGCCTTGCTTTCAAAGCCTCTTCGTTGCCTTCCCTTAATATATTTGTGGACGAGAGATATCATTTAAAACTCTGCATGTTTGTGAATTGTAGGGCCCCTGAGCTCCATTTTTCAACTCGCTTTTTTGGGAGCTAGCCGCAAAAGCGCAGGATTGCTTCAGGCCCTCTTCTGGTTCTGGGGGGCAGGCTGAGCTTGTGCTTAATTCTTCTGCCTGATGGGAAAATAGAGTGACCTGTGCCTGTCCCAACACCTAGAGCTAGTCTCTCATTGGTTCCCCCTCTTCCCGTTCATCCTCAGGACAAATTGCAACCTGTACCGAACAGGAGGTTAAAGGTGCTGATTCTCCAAGGAGGGAGATGGCTAGTAAAGCGGCTGGAATGGCGAACCCGAGCAAAGGAGATGAGAAATGAGGTGCGTTTCAGAAACCTTTCCCGATCACACGGTGTACCATCTTCTGGGTTTCTCATGCATGTTTTCGATGTAGGAAGATGCCCTTGAACCTGGAGATTTGGGACCCATGGGATGGGTACCATGCAGTATTACTTGAAAGCGTCTGTGTTGGCTCACCCAACCTCACCGAACCTCTCAGCCCCAAGAGTGTCCACCCTTATGTCTCAATCAGCTGTGGGTCTAGATATGGTCAATCCAGGTTGCATCACAGCCCCTGAACGAATTTTGTAAGAATTTCTCTCTCTTTCACTGTCTTTGTTTCACGGGTTTTGAAAAGTAATTTATTTTTATAATGGGGTTTAGCTGCTTTTCACGGCTGTGTTTATGCCGCTTTACACCCCCTTGACTCACTTACAGAGAGATATCAATACATAGGTTTGAAGATTCTTACTAGTCAGATATATTCTTGTGCGGTGAATAGGGGGTGTTGAGTCCAGTTCACTGAAAAAGGAATAGGTCTTGCCTCTTACATATTGGGTTTATGGAACGGTATCGGAGCTAATTTGAAACCCTTGTTTTATGCATCACCCCACCTCACCTTTCCCGTTCAGCAGCCATAGTGTGTTTTCTAAACGTGTGACTCTGTTCTGTTTTGCAATTCAGTTCAAGTGTAGCGGTTTTTACATTCCCTCTATAAGTGATATCTTATGTTAAGTGTCTTTTTCTGTGTGACTTATTTCACTTAGAATCGTCGTACCTAAATCCACTCATCGTGCTGCTACTAACCTTATGACGTTGATTTCATGGCTGAGTGATATTCCATTGTACATAGGACCACAACTTCTTTATCCACTTTTCTCTTTCCAAGGATATTTAAGGTGTAATGAATTGGGGGTTCTTGTCAACAGAGCAGCCCTAAAGTTTGGGGTGCCTGTGTCTTGCTGATTTTTAGTTTTCCCAATTTATACGCCCATGAGTGGAAGTGCCCTATGCTCTCCAAGCTGTGTTTTTTAGATGTTTCAGAACACACCGTACACTTCTCCAGAGTGGCTGTTGGCAATTTACATCCCACCCATCAGCGTAGCAAGGGTCCCATTTCTCCATGGCCGGTCCTGCGTTTCTGGTTTGGACACTTTTTTCCGCATGGCCCTTTTGCCCGCTGGGAAGCGAGACTTCTTTGGAGCGCTGATTGGCCTTTCCAGGTTGCTTGGTTGGCCAAAAAGGGCGTATGCGTTTTTTCCTGAATATATTCAGGAAAAAACGCATACGCCCTTTTTGGTCAAGGGCATCATTGTCCACGTTTTGCCGCTTTTCATGTGCTTTCAAGGCGATTCGAATCTACCTCCTGAAATCTGTTTCCTGCAATTCTGCCTTGCTTTCAAAGCCTCTTCGTTGCCTTCCCTTAATATATTTGTGGACGAGAGGTATCATTTAAAACTCTCCAGGTTTGTGAATTGCAGGGCCCCTGAGCTCCATTTTCCAACTCGCTTTTTTGGGAGCTGGCCGCAAAAGCGCAGGATTGCTTCAGGCCCTCTTCTGGTTCTGGGGGGCAGGCTGAGCTTGTGCTTAATTCTTCTTCCTGATGGGAAAATAGAGTGACCCGTGCCTGTCCCAACACCTAGAGCTAGTCTCTCATTGGTTCCCCCTCTTCCCGTTCATCCTCAGGACAAATTGCAACCTGTACGGAACAGGAGGTTAAAGGTGCTGATTCTCCAAAGAGGGAGATGGCTAGTAAATCGGCTGGAATGGCGAACCCGAGCAAAGGAGATGAGAAATGAGGTGCGTTTCAGAAACCTTTCCCGATCACACGGTGTACCATCTTCTGGGTTTCTCATGCATGTTTTCGATGTAGGAAGATGCCCTTGAACCTGGAGATTTGGGACCCATGGGATGGGTACCATGCAGTATTACTTGAAAGGGTCTGCGTTGGCTCACCCAACCTCACCGAACCTCTCAGCCCCAAGAGTGTCCACCCTTATGTCTCAATCAGCTGTGGGTCTAGATATGGTCAATCCAGGTTGCATCACAGCCCCTGAACGAATTTTGTAAGAATTTCTCTCTCTTTCACTGCCTTTGTTTCACGGGTTTTGAAAAGTAATTTATTTTTATAATGGGGTTTAGCTGCTTTTCACGGCTGTGTTTATGCCGCTTTACACCCCCTTGACTCACTTACAGAGAGATATCAATACATAGGTTTGAAGATTCTTACTAGTCAGATATATTCTTGTGCGGTGAATAGGGGGTGTTGAGTCCAGTTCACTGAAAAAGGAATAGGTCTTGTCTCTTACATATTGGGTTTATGGCACGGTATCTGAGCTAATTTGAAACCCTTGTTTTATGCATCCCCCCACCTCACCTATCCCGTTCAGCAGCCATAGTGTGTTTCCTAAACGTGTGACTCTGTTCTGTTTTGCAATTCAGTTCAAGTGTAGCGGTTTTTACATTCCCTCTATAAGTGATATCTTATGATAAGTGTCTTTTTCGGTGTGACTTATTTCACTTAGAATCGTCGTACCTAAATCCACTCATCGTGCTGCTACTAGCCTTATGACGTTGATTTCATGGTTGAGTGATATTCCATTGTACATGAGGAACACAACTTCTTTATCCACTTTTCTCTTTCCTAGGATATTTAAGGTGTAATGAATTGGGGGTTCTTGTCAACAGAGCAGCCCTAAACTTTGGGTGCCTGTGTCTTGCTGATTTTTAGTTTTCCCAATTTATACGCCCATGAGTGGAAGTGCCCTATGCTCTCCAAGCTGTGTTTTTTAGATGTTTCAGAACACACCGTACACTTCTCCAGAGTGGCTGTTGGCAATTTACATCCCACCCATCAGCGTAGCAAGGGTCCCATTTCTCCATGGCCGGTCCTGCGTTTCTGGTTTGGACACTTTTTTCCGCATGGCCCTTTTGCCCGCTGGGAAGCGAGACTTCTTTGGAGCGCTGATTGGCCTTTCCAGGTTGCTTGGTTGGCCAAAAAGGGCGTATGCGTTTTTTCCTGAATATATTCAGGAAAAAACGCATACGCCCTTTTTGGCCAAGGGCATCATTGTCCACGTTTTGCCGCTTTTCATGTGCTTTCAAGGTGATTCGAATCTACCTCCTGAAATCTGTTTCCTGCAATTCTGCCTTGCTTTCAAAGCCTCTTCGTTGCCTTCCCTTAATATATTTGTGGACGAGAGGTATCATTTAAAACTCTCCAGGTTTGTGAATTGCAGGGCCCCTGAGCTCCATTTTTCAACTCGCTTTTTTGGGAGCTGGCCGCAAAAGCGCAGGATTGCTTCAGGCCCTCTTCTGGTTCTGGGGGGCAGGCTGAGCTTGTGCTTAATTCTTCTTCCTGATGGGAAAATAGAGTGACCCGTGCCTGTCCCAACACCTAGAGCTAGTCTCTCATTGGTTCCCCCTCTTCCCGTTCATCCTCAGGACAAATTGCAACCTGTACGGAACAGGAGGTTAAAGGTGCTGATTCTCCAAAGAGGGAGATGGCTAGTAAATCGGCTGGAATGGCGAACCCGAGCAAAGGAGATGAGAAATGAGGTGCGTTTCAGAAACCTTTCCCGATCACACGGTGTACCATCTTCTGGGTTTCTCATGCATGTTTTCGATGTAGGAAGATGCCCTTGAACCTGGAGATTTGGGACCCATGGGATGGGTACCATGCAGTATTACTTGAAAGGGTCTGCGTTGGCTCACCCAACCTCACCGAACCTCTCAGCCCCAAGAGTGTCCACCCTTATGTCTCAATCAGCTGTGGGTCTAGATATGGTCAATCCAGGTTGCATCACAGCCCCTGAACGAATTTTGTAAGAATTTCTCTCTCTTTCACTGCCTTTGTTTCACGGGTTTTGAAAAGTAATTTATTTTTATAATGGGGTTTAGCTGCTTTTCACGGCTGTGTTTATGCCGCTTTACACCCCCTTGACTCACTTACAGAGAGATATCAATACATAGGTTTGAAGATTCTTACTAGTCAGATATATTCTTGTGCGGTGAATAGGGGGTGTTGAGTCCAGTTCACTGAAAAAGGAATAGGTCTTGTCTCTTACATATTGGGTTTATGGCACGGTATCTGAGCTAATTTGAAACCCTTGTTTTATGCATCCCCCCACCTCACCTATCCCGTTCAGCAGCCATAGTGTGTTTCCTAAACGTGTGACTCTGTTCTGTTTTGCAATTCAGTTCAAGTGTAGCGGTTTTTACATTCCCTCTATAAGTGATATCTTATGATAAGTGTCTTTTTCTGTGTGACTTATTTCACTTAGAATCGTCGTACCTAAATCCACTCATCGTGCTGCTACTAGCCTTATGACGTTGATTTCATGGCTGAGTGATATTCCATTGTACATGAGGACCACAACTTCTTTATCCACTTTTCTCTTTCCTAGGATATTTAAGGTGTAATGAATTGGGGGTTCTTGTCAACAGAGCAGCCCTAAACTTTGGGTGCCTGTGTCTTGCTGATTTTTAGTTTTCCCAATTTATACGCCCATGAGTGGAAGTGCCCTATGCTCTCCAAGCTCTGTTTTTTAGATGTTTCAGAACACACCATACACTTCTCCAGAGTGGCTGTTGGCAACTTACATCCCACCCATCAGCGTAGCAAGGCTCCCATTTCTCCATGGCCGGTCCTGCGTTTCTGGTTTGGACACTTTTTTCCGCATGGCCCTTTTGCCCGCTGGGAAGCGAGACTTCTTTGGAGTGCTGATTTGCCTTTCCAGGTTGCTTGGTTGGCCAAAAAGGGCGTATGCGTTTTTTCCTGAATATATTCAGGAAAAAACGCATACGCCCTTTTTGGCCAAGGGCATCATTGTCCACGTTTTGCCGCTTTTCAGGTGCTTTCAAGGCGATTCGAATCTACCTCCTGAAATCTGTTTCCTGCAATTCTGCCTTGCTTTCAAAGCCTCTTCGTTGCCTTCCCTTAATATATTTGTGGACGAGAGGTATCATTTAAAACTCTGCAGGTTTGTGAATTGCAGGGCCCCTGAGCTCCATTTTTCAACTCACTTTTTTGGGACCTGGCCGCAAAAGCGCAGGATTGCTTCAGGCCCTCATCTGGTTCTGGGGGGCAGGCTGAGCTTGTGCTTAATTCTTCTTCCTGATGGGAAAATAGAGTGACCCGTGCCTGTCCCAACACCTAGAGCTAGTCTCTCATTGGTTCCCCCTCTTCCCGTTCATCCTCAGGACAAATTGCAACCTGTACGGAACAGGAGGTTAAAGGTGCTGATTCTCCAAAGAGGGAGATGGCTAGTAAATCGGCTGGAATGGCGAACCCGAGCAAAGGAGATGAGAAATGAGGTGCGTTTCAGAAACCTTTCCCGATCACACGGTGTACCATCTTCTGGGTTTCTCATGCATGTTTTCGATGTAGGAAGATGCCCTTGAACCTGGAGATTTGGGACCCATGGGATGGGTACCATGCAGTATTACTTGAAAGGGTCTGCGTTGGCTCACCCAACCTCACCGAACCTCTCAGCCCCAAGAGTGTCCACCCTTATGTCTCAATCAGCTGTGGGTCTAGATATGGTCAATCCAGGTTGCATCACAGCCCCTGAACGAATTTTGTAAGAATTTCTCTCTCTTTCACTGCCTTTGTTTCACGGGTTTTGAAAAGTAATTTATTTTTATAATGGGGTTTAGCTGCTTTTCACGGCTGTGTTTATGCCGCTTTACAGCCCCTTGACTCACTTACAGAGAGATATCAATACATAGGTTTGAAGATTCTTACTAGTCAGATATATTCTTGTGCGGTGAATAGGGGGTGTTGAGTCCAGTTCACTGAAAAAGGAATAGGTCTTGTCTCTTACATATTGGGTTTATGGCACGGTATCTGAGCTAATTTGAAACCCTTGTTTTATGCATCACCCCACCTCACCTTTCCCGTTCAGCAGCCATAGTGTGTTTCCTAAACGTGTGACTCTGTTCTGTTTTGCAATTCAGTTCAAGTGTAGCGGTTTTTACATTCCCTCTATAAGTGATATCTTATGATAAGTGTCTTTTTCTGTGTGACTTATTTCACTTAGAATCGTCGTACCTAAATCCACTCATCGTGCTGCTACTAGCCTTATGACGTTGATTTCATGGCTGAGTGATATTCCATTGTACATGAGGACCACAACTTCTTTATCCACTTTTCTCTTTCCTAGGATATTTAAGGTGTAATGAAGTGGGGGTTCTTGTCAACAGAGCAGCCCTAAACTTTGGGTGCCTGTGTCTTGCTGATTTTTAGTTTTCCCAATTTATACGCCCATGAGTGGAAGTGCCCTATGCTCTCCAAGCTCTGTTTTTTAGATGTTTCAGAACACACCATACACTTCTCCAGAGTGGCTGTTGGCAACTTACATCCCACCCATCAGCGTAGCAAGGCTCCCATTTCTCCATGGCCGGTCCTGCGTTTCTGGTTTGGACACTTTTTTCCGCATGGCCCTTTTGCCCGCTGGGAAGCGAGACTTCTTTGGAGTGCTGATTTGCCTTTCCAGGTTGCTTGGTTGGCCAAAAAGGGCGTATGCGTTTTTTCCTGAATATATTCAGGAAAAAACGCATACGCCCTTTTTGGCCAAGGGCATCATTGTCCACGTTTTGCCGCTTTTCAGGTGCTTTCAAGGCGATTCGAATCTACCTCCTGAAATCTGTTTCCTGCAATTCTGCCTTGCTTTCAAAGCCTCTTCGTTGCCTTCCCTTAATATATTTGTGGACGAGAGGTATCATTTAAAACTCTGCAGGTTTGTGAATTGCAGGGCCCCTGAGCTCCATTTTTCAACTCACTTTTTTGGGACCTGGCCGCAAAAGCGCAGGATTGCTTCAGGCCCTCTTCTGGTTCTGGGGGGCAGGCTGAGCTTGTGCTTAATTCTTCTTCCTGATGGGAAAATAGAGTGACCCGTGCCTGTCCCAACACCTAGAGCTAGTCTCTCATTGGTTCCCCCTCTTCCCGTTCATCCTCAGGACAAATTGCAACCTGTACGGAACAGGAGGTTAAAGGTGCTGATTCTCCAAAGAGGGAGATGGCTAGTAAATCGGCTGGAATGGCGAACCCGAGCAAAGGAGATGAGAAATGAGGTGCGTTTCAGAAACCTTTCCCGATCACACGGTGTACCATCTTCTGGGTTTCTCATGCATGTTTTCGATGTAGGAAGATGCCCTTGAACCTGGAGATTTGGGACCCATGGGATGGGTACCATGCAGTATTACTTGAAAGGGTCTGCGTTGGCTCACCCAACCTCACCGAACCTCTCAGCCCCAAGAGTGTCCACCCTTATGTCTCAATCAGCTGTGGGTCTAGATATGGTCAATCCAGGTTGCATCACAGCCCCTGAACGAATTTTGTAAGAATTTCTCTCTCTTTCACTGCCTTTGTTTCACGGGTTTTGAAAAGTAATTTATTTTTATAATGGGGTTTAGCTGCTTTTCACGGCTGTGTTTATGCCGCTTTACAGCCCCTTGACTCACTTACAGAGAGATATCAATACATAGGTTTGAAGATTCTTACTAGTCAGATATATTCTTGTGCGGTGAATAGGGGGTGTTGAGTCCAGTTCACTGAAAAAGGAATAGGTCTTGTCTCTTACATATTGGGTTTATGGCACGGTATCTGAGCTAATTTGAAACCCTTGTTTTATGCATCACCCCACCTCACCTTTCCCGTTCAGCAGCCATAGTGTGTTTCCTAAACGTGTGACTCTGTTCTGTTTTGCAATTCAGTTCAAGTGTAGCGGTTTTTACATTCCCTCTATAAGTGATATCTTATGATAAGTGTCTTTTTCTGTGTGACTTATTTCACTTAGAATCGTCGTACCTAAATCCACTCATCGTGCTGCTACTAGCCTTATGACGTTGATTTCATGGCTGAGTGATATTCCATTGTACATGAGGACCACAACTTCTTTATCCACTTTTCTCTTTCCTAGGATATTTAAGGTGTAATGAATTGGGGGTTCTTGTCAACAGAGCAGCCCTAAACTTTGGGGTGCCTGTGTCTTGCTGATTTTTAGTTTTCCCAATTTATACGCCCATGGGTGGAAGTGCCCTATGCTCTCCAAGCTGTGTTTTTTAGATGTTTCAGAACACACCGTACACTTCTCCAGAGTGGCTGTTGGCAACTTACATCCCACCCATCAGCGTAGCAAGGCTCCCATTTCTCCATGGCCGGTCCTGCGTTTCTGGTTTGGACACTTTTTTCCGCATGGCCCTTTTGCCCGCTGGGAAGCGAGACTTCTTTGGAGTGCTGATTTGCCTTTCCAGGTTGCTTGGTTGGCCAAAAAGGGCGTATGCGTTTTTTCCTGAATATATTCAGGAAAAAACGCATACGCCCTTTTTGGCCAAGGGCATCATTGTCCACGTTTTGCCGCTTTTCAGGTGCTTTCAAGGCGATTCGAATCTACCTCCTGAAATCTGTTTCCTGCAATTCTGCCTTGCTTTCAAAGCCTCTTCGTTGCCTTCCCTTAATATATTTGTGGACGAGAGGTATCATTTAAAACTCTGCAGGTTTGTGAATTGCAGGGCCCCTGAGCTCCATTTTTCAACTCACTTTTTTGGGACCTGGCCGCAAAAGCGCAGGATTGCTTCAGGCCCTCTTCTGGTTCTGGGGGGCAGGCTGAGCTTGTGCTTAATTCTTCTTCCTGATGGGAAAATAGAGTGACCCGTGCCTGTCCCAACACCTAGAGCTAGTCTCTCATTGGTTCCCCCTCTTCCCGTTCATCCTCAGGACAAATTGCAACCTGTACGGAACAGGAGGTTAAAGGTGCTGATTCTCCAAAGAGGGAGATGGCTAGTAAATCGGCTGGAATGGCGAACCCGAGCAAAGGAGATGAGAAATGAGGTGCGTTTCAGAAACCTTTCCCGATCACACGGTGTACCATCTTCTGGGTTTCTCATGCATGTTTTCGATGTAGGAAGATGCCCTTGAACCTGGAGATTTGGGACCCATGGGATGGGTACCATGCAGTATTACTTGAAAGGGTCTGCGTTGGCTCACCCAACCTCACCGAACCTCTCAGCCCCAAGAGTGTCCACCCTTATGTCTCAATCAGCTGTGGGTCTAGATATGGTCAATCCAGGTTGCATCACAGCCCCTGAACGAATTTTGTAAGAATTTCTCTCTCTTTCACTGCCTTTGTTTCACGGTTTTGAAAAGTAATTTATTTTTATAATGGGGTTTAGCTGCTTTTCACGGCTGTGTTTATGCCGCTTTACAGCCCCTTGACTCACTTACAGAGAGATATCAATACATAGGTTTGAAGATTCTTACTAGTCAGATATATTCTTGTGCGGTGAATAGGGGGTGTTGAGTCCAGTTCACTGAAAAAGGAATAGGTCTTGTCTCTTACATATTGGGTTTATGGCACGGTATCTGAGCTAATTTGAAACCCTTGTTTTATGCATCCCCCCACCTCACCTATCCCGTTCAGCAGCCATAGTGTGTTTCCTAAACGTGTGACTCTGTTCTGTTTTGCAATTCAGTTCAAGTGTAGCGGTTTTTACATTCCCTCTATAAGTGATATCTTATGATAAGTGTCTTTTTCGGTGTGACTTATTTCACTTAGAATCGTCGTACCTAAATCCACTCATCGTGCTGCTACTAGCCTTATGACGTTGATTTCATGGTTGAGTGATATTCCATTGTACATGAGGACCACAACTTCTTTATCCACTTTTCTCTTTCCTAGGATATTTAAGGTGTAATGAATTGGGGGTTCTTGTCAACAGTGCAGCCCTAAACTTTGGGTGCCTGTGTCTTGCTGATTTTTAGTTTTCCCAATTTATACGCCCATGAGTGGAAGTGCCCTATGCTCTCCAAGCTGTGTTTTTTAGATGTTTCAGAACACACCGTACACTTCTCCAGAGTGGCTGTTGGCAATTTACATCCCACCCATCAGCGTAGCAAGGCTCCCATTTCTCCATGGCCGGTCCTGCGTTTCTGGTTTGGACACTTTTTTCCGCATGGCCCTTTTGCCCGCTGGGAAGCGAGACTTCTTTGGAGCGCTGATTTGCCTTTCCAGGTTGCTTGGTTGGCCAAAAAGGGCGTATGCGTTTTTTCCTGAATATATTCAGGAAAAACGCATACGCCCTTTTTGGCCAAGGGCATCATTGTCCACGTTTTGCCGCTTTTCATGTGCTTTCAAGGCGATTCGAATCTACCTCCTGAAATCTGTTTCCTGCAATTCTGCCTTGCTTTCAAAGCCTCTTCGTTGCCTTCCCTTAATATATTTGTGGACGAGAGGTATCATTTAAAACTCTCCAGGTTTGTGAATTGCAGGGCCCCTGAGCTCCATTTTTCAACTCGCTTTTTGGGAGCTGGCCGCAAAAGTGCAGGATTGCTTCAGGCCCTCTTCTGGTTCTGGGGGGCAGGCTGAGCTTGTGCTTAATTCTTCTTCCTGATGGGAAAATAGAGTGACCCGTGCCTGTCCCAACACCTAGAGCTAGTCTCTCATTGGTTCCCCCTCTTCCCGTTCATCCTCAGGACAAATTGCAACATGTACGGAACAGGAGGTTAAAGGTGCTGATTCTCCAAGGAGGGAGATGGCTAGTAAATCGGCTGGAATGGCGAACCCGAGCAAAGGAGATGAGAAATGAGGTGCGTTTCAGAAACCTTTCCCGATCACACGGTGTACCATCTTCTGGGTTTCTCATGCATGTTTTCGATGTAGGAAGATTCCCTTGAACCTGGAGATTTGGGACCCATGGGATGGGTACAATGCAGTATTACTTGAAAGGTTCTGCGTTGGCTCACCCAACCTCACAGAACCTCTCAGCCACAAGAGTGTCCACCCTTATGTCTCAATCAGCTGTGGGTCTAGATATGGTCAATCCAGGTTGCATCACAGCCCCTGAACGAATTTTGTAAGAATTTCTCTCTCTTTCACTGTCTTTGTTTCACTGGTTTTAAAAGTAATTTATTTTTATAATGGGGTTTAGCTGCTTTTCATGGCTGTGTTTATGCCGCTTTACACCCCCTTGACTCACTTACAGAGAGATATCAATACATAGGTTTGAGGATTCTTACTAGTCAGATATATACTTGTGCGGTGAATAGGGGGTGTTGAGTCCAGTTCACTGAAAAAGGAATAGGTCTTGTCTCTTACATATTGGGTTTATGGCACGGTATCTGAGCTAATTTGAAACCCTTGTTTTATGCATCACCCCACCTCACCTTTCCGTTCAGCAGCCATAGTGTGTTTCCTAAACGTGTGACTCTGTTCTGTTTTGCAATTCAGTTCAAGTGTAGCGGTTTTTACATTCCCTCTATAAGTGATATCTTATGATAAGTGTCTTTTTCTGTGTGACTTATTTCACTTAGAATCGTCGTACCTAAATCCACTCATCGTGCTGCTACTAGCCTTATGACGTTGATTTCATGGCTGAGTGATATTCCATTGTACATGAGGACCACAACTTCTTTATCCACTTTTCTCTTTCCTAGGATATTTAAGGTGTAATGAATTGGGGGTTCTTGTCAACAGAGCAGCCCTAAACTTTGGGGTGCCTGTGTCTTGCTGATTTTTAGTTTTCCCAATTTATATGCCCATGAGTGGAAGTGCCCTAATGCTCTCCAAGCTGTGTTTTTTAGATGTTTCAGAACACACCGTACACTTCTCCAGAGTGGCTGTTGGCAATTTACATCCCACCCATCAGCGTAGCAAGGCTCCCATTTCTCCATGGCCGGTCCTGCGTTTCTGGTTTGGACACTTTTTTCCGCATGGCCCTTTTGCCCGCTGGGAAGCGAGACTTCTTTGGAGTGCTGATTTGCCTTTCCAGGTTGCTTGGTTGGCCAAAAAGGGCGTATGCGTTTTTTCCTGAATATATTCAGGAAAAAACGCATACGCCCTTTTTGGCCAAGGGCATCATTGTCCACGTTTTGCCGCTTTTCATGTGCTTTCAAGGCGATTCGAATCTACCTCCTGAAATCTGTTTCCTGCAATTCTGCCTTGCTTTCAAAGCCTCTTCGTTGCCTTCCCTTAATATATTTGTGGACGAGAGGTATCATTTAAAACTCTGCAGGTTTGTGAATTGCAGGGCCCCTGAGCTCCATTTTTCAACTCACTTTTTTGGGACCTGGCCGCAAAAGCGCAGGATTGCTTCAGGCCCTCTTCTGGTTCTGGGGGGCAGGCTGAGCTTGTGCTTAATTCTTCTTCCTGATGGGAAAATAGAGTGACCCGTGCCTGTCCCAACACCTAGAGCTAGTCTCTCATTGGTTCCCCCTCTTCCCGTTCATCCTCAGGACAAATTGCAACCTGTACGGAACAGGAGGTTAAAGGTGCTGATTCTCCAAAGAGGGAGATGGCTAGTAAATCGGCTGGAATGGCGAACCCGAGCAAAGGAGATGAGAAATGAGGTGCGTTTCAGAAACCTTTCCCGATCACACGGTGTACCATCTTCTGGGTTTCTCATGCATGTTTTCGATGTAGGAAGATGCCTTGAACCTGGAGATTTGGGACCCATGGGATGGGTACCATGCAGTATTACTTGAAAGGGTCTGCGTTGGCTCACCCAACCTCACCGAACCTCTCAGCCCCAAGAGTGTCCACCCTTATGTCTCAATCAGCTGTGGGTCTAGATATGGTCAATCCAGGTTGCATCACAGCCCCTGAACGAATTTTGTAAGAATTTCTCTCTCTTTCACTGCCTTTGTTTCACGGGTTTTGAAAAGTAATTTATTTGTATAATGGGGTTTAGCTGCTTTTCACGGCTGTGTTTATGCCGCTTTACACCCCCTTGACTCACTTACAGAGAGATATCAATACATAGGTTTGAAGATTCTTACTAGTCAGATATATTCTTGTGCGGTGAATAGGGGGTGTTGAGTCCAGTTCACTGAAAAAGGAATAGGTCTTGTCTCTTACATATTGGGTTTATGGCACGGTATCGTGAGCTAATTTGAAACCCTTGTTTTATGCATCCCCCCACCTCACCTATCCCGTTCAGCAGCCATAGTGTGTTTCCTAACGTGTGACTCTGTTCTGTTTTGTCAATTCAGTTCAAGTGTAGCGGTTTTTACATTCCCTCTAGAAGTGATATCTTATGATAAGTGTCTTTTTCTGTGTGACTTATTTCACTTAGAATCGTCGTACCTAAATCCACTCATCGTGCTGCTACTAGCCTTATGACGTTGATTTCATGGCTGAGTGATATTCCATTGTACATGAGGACCACAACTTCTTTATCCATTTTTCTCTTTCCTAGGATATTTAAGGTGTAATGAAGTGGGGGTTCTTGTCAACAGAGCAGCCCTAAACTTTGGGGTGCCTGTGTCTTGATGATTTTTAGTTTTCCCAATTTATACGCCCATGAGTGGAAGTGCCCTATGCTCTCCAAGCTGTGTTTTTTAGATGTTCAGACACACCGTACA